>NC_091166.1:1297588-1477588 GCF_040958095.1 Procambarus clarkii
TGGCTTTACAATCATTTGCATGAATTACTTACAGTAAGCAAATTTTAGATACTTCGCTAAGATTTCGGGCAGCACATCATTATAAATGAAGTACTTACACTTTTCTTGGACACCAATGATGGTGTTATCTGTGAATTCCGCGATTTTTTTAAAATTCCAGTACTGTATATAATGACGCAAAGTATGCGAATAGTTCTGCAATAGTGATCCTATCCTGCGTCATAATTTACATACATATCTACTTCTGTTTTGTGTATTAAAATTACTACATTTTTATGTTAATTTATTTCTGTAAATGATGATAAATTTCAATAAATGTAAGAACATAAGAACGGAAACTGGTCGCGTAAATGGAAATGGTTGGGTACATTTCCTTTCACCTACCTAATGCGAATATTCATGTCTCCGGACACTGGCGATGGTGTGGTATTGCCTATTTATTTGACCATATCTTTGCTTTCATTTAAGATATGTTTTCCTTGAAATGTATTTACATTATCGTCTACATCTGTCTTTATTCTGAAATAAAAACCTTTGACGTTACTTTGCATATATGTACATTAATTATAAAATTGATTGGCTTGTGTGCAGGCCTTCACACTCCCTGAGCGAGCCATCAAGTAACTATAAAAAGGCATATATCTTCACTTTCACTTCAGTTATATTTATACCAAAGTATTAACATGTAGCTTATATGTCTTTCTGATGACATAAAAAACTTCGTTTTTTACAATATATAGATTCAATTAACATTGATTTTCAAAAGGTCATAGTTCCCATCGAAAGGGAGAGCGTCGGCCAAGAAGCCTTGTTTAAAATATGAATATTTTTCCTCTCTAATAAGGTATAATCTCTGTGATGCATTAACACAAACTATTTTATATCTGCCTTTCTGATAACATATATAAATATAATCTTTATTTGTGAATATTTGTTAATTAAGCAATATATCAGAGAGCGTGTAGGGTTCGGTGTTCTATGAACGAAAAGGACTGGAGTAGTTTAAATAGCGAACGCATACCAACGAATAACGCTAGTATCTATATAACAAATTTATTGTCATGTGGAATTGATTTAACTTCCAGACACTTTTTTTAATAAATATTAAATATTTTGTGGCTGTTAATGAAAAATATTATTATAAATACACATTCTACTTGTTAATATTACCAATTAAATTTGCGACAATTTGAGCCATGAAATACGACGACTGGATCACTGTGTACAGGAGGCTGTTATGGCAGCAAACACTCCAGGCGACCATATATCTTGAATAAGTCGCTCCACGCAATTGTCGCTTGGACCGTCGACTTCCTATGGCGTCACCTCTGACATATTTACGTCTAATTTCGTTATGAAATTAGATTATTTCAGAGTAAAAATAGGTTTGATCATGTTCTACGTGTAGCACCAACATTTTAGTAAGTAAATATACCATATTTCTTCATTACTTACGTAATGCTAGGAGGATTTGGGTACTTTTGGGTGGATTTGGGTCGATTTGGGTAATTCTATGGACCCACAAAAAATAAGTGTTTTTATTTTCCCCCCTCACCTTGCACGAAACGCTATGTGTACTTGTGGCTTTAGGTATTGTATGGACTATTTATTTATTTATTTATTTATTTATTTATTTATTTATATACAGAAAGGTACATAATTCAATTTCTCCCACCCTACCCATCAACATCGGTGTTCCTCAGGGCAGCATACTTGGCCCTCTCTTCTTTCTCATCTACATCTATCCTACCTATCCTATCTTAGTGATAGACACCAATGTGTAGCCATCAATAATATAATCTCTCCCATTCTACCAATAACCGTTGGAGTGCCACAGGGCAGCATCTTGGGACCCCTACTATTTATTTATTTATTTATTTATTTATGCATATACAAGAATGTACATAAGGAATGTGAGGATACAAATATGGTAATTACAGTCTTGTAAAGCCACTAGCACGCGCAGCGTTTCGGGCAGGTCCTTAATCTAAGAAAATTTTAAGGAGGTAAATACTTGCAAAATTTATAGACAAAAAAATGATAACAGATTACATGAAATGAAAAAAAAAAGATGAGAGAAAATTGTAGGTACAGTATATTAAAGCACATAGGTAGCTAAGATTGATTGCAATGACAGCTTGAATGGTAGTTGACAAGAAATTGGTAGGCACAATACAGCAGAAACAATATAAGATTGATTGCAATGACAGCTTGAATGGTAGTTGACAAAAATTGGTAGTCACAATACAGCATATGGCTAGCACATAAAAGAAGACAGCAATGAACACAATGATAAGGTTGTTTGATATTACATAAAAATTAGGAGATTGGGTAACACTAGGTACAGAGCAAATTTAAAGCTCAGTGTAGGAAACTAAGAAGATGAAGTTAGGTACTTTTTGGTTTTGCTTTTAAATAAGGCAAAAGCTTTACAGTTTTTCAATTCACTAGGGAGTGAGTTCCATAGACTAGGTCCCTTAATTTGCATAGAGTGTTTACACAGATTAAGTTTGACCCTGGGGATATCAAAGAGATATTTATTTCTGGTGTGGTGATAATGGGTCCTATTACATCTGTCCAGGGAGAGTTTCAGAGCATGGTTTGCATTTACGAACAGGGTTTTGTAAATGTAATTGACACAAGAGAATGTGTGGAGGGAGTTAATATTTAGCAAGTTTAGGGATTTAAACAAGGGAGCTGAGTGTTGTCTGAAAGCAGAGTTAGTTATTATTCTGATAGCAGATTTTTGCTGTGTGATGATGGGCTTAAGGTGGTTTGCAGTGGTAGACCCCCATGCACAGATACCATAATTAAGATAGGGGTAGATTAGTGCATAATATAGTGAGAGGAGAGCAGAGTTAGGAACATAATATCTGATTTTGGAGAGTATACCAACTGTCTTAGAGACTTTCTTAGTTATGTGTTGAATGTGGGTGCTGAAGTTGAGTCTCTTGTCTAGGAATAGGCCAAGAAACTTGCCATCATTTTTATTACTGATGTTAATGTTGTCAATCTGTAGCTGAATTGCATTTGATGATTTGCTTCCAAATAAGATGTAGTAAGTCTTTTCGATGTTTAATAACTCGCCTGGCGTTCCGCGAGCGCTATGCCATGGGTTCGTATCCTGGCCGGGGAGGATTTACTGGGCGCAATTCCTTAACTGTAGCCTCTGTTTAACGCAACAGTAAAATGTGTACTTGGATGAAAAAACGATTCTTCGCGGCAGGGGATCGTATTCCAGGGACCATAGGATTGAGGACTTGCCCGAAACGCTACGCGTACTAGTGGCTGTACAAGAATGTAACAACTCTTGTATATATCTCAAAAAAAAAAAAAAAATAATGTTAGTTTGTTCGTTGACATCCATAAGTGGACTTTTTTTAATTCATTATTCACAACATTATTTAGTGTATGTGGGTTGAGGTTTGAATAGATAAGGGTAGTATCGTCAGCAAACAATATAGGTTTGAGAATATTAGAGACATTAGGCAGATCGTTTATATATATCAGAAATAGAAGAGGTCCTAAGATGCTGCCCTGTGGCACTCCAACGGTAATTGGTAGAGTGGAAGAAGTTGTGTCATTGATGGTTACATATTGGTGTCTGTCACTAAGATAGGATCGGATGTAGTCAAGGGCAAGGCCTCGGATTCCATAATGCTGGAGTTTAAGTAAGAGGTAGTTGTGATTAACAGTATCAAAGGCTTTTCTTAGGTCAATGAAGAGTCCAATCGGAAACTCATTTTTGTCAAGGGCTGAGTAGATAATGTAAAGGAGACTAATGATTGCATCGTTGGTGCTCTTTTGGGACCGGAAGCCAAACTGGCAGGGGCTGAGTATGTCGAATTTTACGAGGTAGGAATAGAGCTGTTTGTAAATAATTTTTTCAAATATTTTTGATAGAATGGGTAGATTTGATATTGGTCTATAATTGTTTATGTCCGCCGGATTGCCTCCTTTATGGACTGGCGTTACTCTTGCTTTTTTGAGGATATCAGGGTAGGTGTGATACTCTATAGATTTGTTGAACAGTAGTGCTATGGGTGGGGCAAGGGCATGGGAGGCTCTCTTGTACACAATGGACGGAATTTCACTGGTGTTCCGTGCCTTGGTTTTTAGAAAATGTATGATGGACACAACATCTGCCGGGCTGATTGGTGAAAGGAGAAGAGAGTTTGGATAGCTGCCTGAGAGATATGTGTTAATATGTGTCTGAGTCTGTGGGATTTTACTGGCAAGATTAGCACCAACCGATGAAAAGAAACTATTAAATTCATTTGCCATTTCTAAATCAGTTGACGGTATATCCCCATCCTTGTAGAGTTTTATTTGGTTATGTGAGTGTTGTTTAGTTCCTAGGATACTAGAGATAGTTTTCCAAGTGCTTTTCATGTTGCCTTTTGCTTCATTGAATCTATTCACATAATATGCAAGTTTTGCCTTTCTTATGATACTGGTAAGCATTGATGAGTACCTTTTAGCTACTTCCTTTGAAACTAGGCCAATCCTAACTTTCTTTTCATATTCATGTTTCTTGTTGATTGAGTTGAGAATGCCACTTGTGAGCCATGGATTGTTTAATCTTTTGTCAGTTACTTGCTTGGTAAGAAGGGGACAATGAAGGTTGTAGAGGCTTAGAGTTTTGGAGAGGAAGAGGTTAGCTAATGAATTTATATCATGGGTATTATTGAATTCAGAATCCCAGTTAATATTGTAAAGTGCCTCTGTAAGATTATAATAATAATAATAATAATTTTTGTTTAGGTAAAGGTACATACATAAAGAGATTTTACAAAGTTTGTTGGCTTTATAGATAGAGCTAGTACATACAATGCCTAAAGCCACTATTACGCAAAGCGTTTCGGGCAGGAAAAAACACTAATGACTAAAGCTTAAAACTAATGGGTAAAAAGAAAAAAAGGCGTTGAGTACAAATAAAAATAGAGGTAAAAGAGGGGGGAACATTGTTGAAAAAGCAGCACAAATACAATTACAAATTATTACAGAAAATTACATTCAAACAGCGTTGATTTGAAAAACAAAAAAAACAAAAATCATACATGGGTTGACAATAGAGGGGTAAGGTAGGTTACAGGGAATTTATTAGGTATAGCTTCGTTTTTAACTTAAACTGGTTGAGAGAGGTACAGTCTTTAACATGGTTGGGAAGGTCATTCCACATTCTGGGCCCCTTGATTTGTAGAGCATTTCTGGTTTGATTAAGTAGTACTCTAGGAATATCAAAACTGTATTTATTTCTGGTGTGGTGCTCATGGGTTCTGTTACAACCTTCTATGAAGCTTTTGAGATCAGGATTGGCATTATAGTTTAGCGTTTTATATATGTATAATACACATGAGAGAATGTGCAGTGACCTAATGTCTAACATATTCAGAGATTTGAGTAGGGGTACCGAGTGATGTCTGGGGCCAGAATTGGATATTGTCCTAATAGCAGCTTTGTGTTGAGTAATTAGAGGACGTAAGTGATTTTGGGTAGTAGGGGCCCCAAGCACAAATACCATAGTTGAGATATGGATAGATAAGGGAGTAATAGAGAGTCACCAGGGCAAGGCGTGGTACATAATATCTGATCTTAGAAAGAATGCCCACAGTTTTTGAAACTTTTTTTGATATGTTTAGAATGTGTCCCTGGAAATTCAGCTTGTGGTGAATGAGAATGCCAAGGAATTTGCCATCTAATTTGTTACAAATTTGGGTATTGTTTATTTTGAGATTTATTTGATTAGAGGATAAAATTGCCAAACAGAATATAGAAAGTTTTGTCAATGTTAAGGGTGAGTTTGTTGGCAGTTAGCCACAGATGGCCTTTATTTAGCTCAGTATTTACTGTGGCATTTAGAGCAAGGGGATCAGGACTGGAGTAAATGAAGGTTGTGTCGTCAGCAAATAGAATTGGATTGAGGTGTTGGGAGGCATTTGGAAGGTCATTAATGTAGATGAGAAAGAGGAGAGGGCCAAGTATGCTGCCCTGGGGAACACCAATGTTGATGGGTAGGGTGGGAGAAATTGTATTATTCACAGAAACACATTGGAGCCTGTCAGTAAGGTAGGATTTGAGGTATTGTAGGGAGTGTCCTCTGACACCATAATGATGTAATTTACGAAGAAGGTTTTGGTGGTTGACAGTATCGAAAGCTTTACGCAGGTCCACAAATAACCCAACAGGGAACTCATTTTTATCAAGAGCTGTATGAAGCGAGTTAAGCATACTAATAAGTGCATCGTTAGTGCTTTTTTGGGCCTGAAGCCATATTGGCAAGGGCTAAGTATATTGAGTTTGGCTAGATATGAGTAAAGCTGCTTATAGATTAGTTTTTCAAAATTTTTTGACATGTTTGGCAGGATTGATATAGGTCTGTAGTTGTTAACATCTGTGAGATCACCACATTTGTGGACAGGCGTTACTCTCGCTTTTTTTTAGAATATCTGGAAAGGTTTGGAGTTCAAGTGACTTGTTGAAGAGCAAAGCAATAGCAGGGGCTAAAGATCTGGAGGCTTTTTTGTAGATTAAAGTTGGTATCTCCTCAAGGGCACCAGACTTGGTTTTAAGGGAAAGGATTATCTCATTGACGTCAATGGAATTAATAGGCTTTAGGTACAGAGACTGTGGATAGTTCCCTGTAAGATAGTCCTTAATGTCAGTACTGGAAGATGGAATATCATTAGCAAGGGATTGTCTAAAGCTGATTCACTGTGTAGCCTAAATGAAAGTTTCTTGCTTTTTGGTGGTGTTATGTCCACGTTCGCTATGAGAAAGGTAGGATAGTGGTCAGTTGTTCTGTCGTAGATTATACCAGATACAAGGGGAGCTGTTATGTTTGTCCATATGTGGTCCAAGGTAGTGGCTGATGTTTGAGTGACTCGGGTAGGTTTGGTGATTGTGGGGATTAGCATACAGGAGTTCATGCTGTTAAGGAAATAGTCAACTTGAGAGCAATTTTGTTGACCCAGGTCAATATTAAAATCTCCTCCCAGAATGATGTGGTTTTTGTTGAGATTGTTGGTTATAATAAGATTCCTTAGGTTGTCTGAGAAAGAAGCTATGTTAGTATTGGGAAATCTATAGATGGCTCCAATAGTCAAAGAGGATTTAAGGGATTTAATTGTAAACTGAGCAAAAGTATATTCACAGTAGTCATCTCTGTCACTAATAACACTGTTGCAGATAAATGTATCTCGGTAATATATAGCTGTGCCACCACCTTTTTTATTAGGCCAACAGTTATGAATGGCTTTATAACCAGCTAAGTTGTAGAGTTGGGTATAGTCTTTATTTAGCCAAGTTTATGTTAAAATAATGAACGATAGGTTAGTACCTATTGCTGTGAGTAATGCATTTAAATCGTCAAAATGTTTACCAAGTGATCTAACATTTTGGTTATAAACTGATAGACAGGTGCTATTTTGAAGTTTGTTTTTAGCCTGGTGTGCTGTGAAATACTTGCAATAATGATGATCAATGTGCTGGTTGGTGTAGATATGAGACAGAAGATTTTGATCAGGATCAATATCAGTGTGCATAGAGATGCAGAGGGATCACGATACAATTTATTTTTTTATTTTTTTATTTATATATATATACAAGAAGGTACATTGGGTTTGTGAGAATACATTGGATAGTACAGTATTTATACTCTTGTAAGCCACTAGTACGCGCAGCGTTTCGGGCAGGTCCTTAATCTAACAGATAATTTTAAGTAGGTAATTTCTATCAGAATTCATAAATGATAAAGATACATTGCAAGAGAGAAATGAGATGAGAAAGCTTAGTAAGTATATTAAAGCACATTGTTATATTAAAGCTCTGATTGATTACATTGACAGCTTGATTAGTAATTTAAACAAGATTAATAGACACCATACAGCAGATTGACAGCACATATAAGACAGTAATGATCACAATGGTAAAGATGTTCAGATTGGGTACATCAAGATTGGGAGACTGGGTAGCAATAGATACAGATAAACAAGATTAATAAACACCATACAGCAGATTGGCAGCACATTTATTTATTTATTTATTTATTTATGCATATACAAGAATGTACATAAGGAATGTGAGGATACAATTATGGTAATTACAGTCTTGTAAAGCCACTAGCACGCGCAGCGTTTCGGGCAGGTCCTTAATCTAAGAAAATTTTAAGGAGGTAAATACTTGCAAAATTTATAGACAAAAAAATGATAACAGATTACATGGAATGAAAAAAAAAAAAAGATGAAAGAAAATTATAGGTACAGTATATTAAAGCACATAGGTAGCTATGATTGATTGCAATGACAGCTTAAAATGGTAGTTGACAAAAATTGGTAGTCACAATACAGCATATGGCTAGCACATAAAAGAAGACAGCAATGAACACAATGATAAGGTTTGATATTACATTACATTACAAGATACACGATAAAGCAAAACACAAGAATAAAAGCAAATAAATAAATAAATAAATATAAATATGTTTATTCAGGTAAGGTATATACATACAAGTGATGTTACATTAATGGATTGATATATAGATAGAGCTAGTACATACAATGCCTAAAGCCACTATTACGCAATGCGTTTCGGGCAAGAAAAACATTAATATCTAGAACTTAATACTAACTGAGCATAAAGAATAAAAAGTGTTGAGAACAAATACAAATAAAGATAAAAAAAAGGGGGAACATGACTGAAAAAGCAGCACAAATACAATAGGTTGACAAACAGTGTTGTTAAAAAAAAAAAAAATAACAGACATGGGTTGACAATAGAGGAGTGAGGTAGGTTACAGGGAATTTATTAGGTAGTGTTTAGTTTTTATCTTAAACTGGTTGAGAGAGGTACAGTCTTTGTTACGAACCCGGATCCAGCGTCCGAGCACGGAGCAGTGACGACCGCGCCATCTGTGGGTCGGCTCCCGAAACCCCCTCCAAGCGAACGACGACACCTGGTGAGGACGACGAGTACTGGCCACAAGGGCCAGTTTCCAGTCCTGTGCAGCTCACAACACAGCCGCTGCTGACCTCTGGTGAGGTGAAGCTCAGACAACTGCGCCATCTATGGAGTGGATAGGTGGGCGTTTGTGTCTGAGCCTGTAAGTGAGGTGTTTAGTGTCCCTGTTATTGATGACGTGTCTGCTTACAGAGTCGACCTGGGACTGCTGTGATGGAAGTTGAGTCAGTCTACCCAAGGCAGCCGTCTCCATACCTTGTGCTTTGCTGCAGCAGCTGTGAAGTCGTCCCCCGGAAGAACACTGTGGTGTTACCCTGCCAGTGGAGTGGCAGTAGAAGGATTACCCGGGACCGACTGCTGGAGACGATTATCCACTGGGGTATTGAGGACAGGAGAGTGATTTGTGGTATCACACGAGGCTCCTGACTAGGGCGTTACCCTAATATCAGCTCGTGGAGTGGCCTTACCAGCGTTGCTGGTCCGGAACCTGCCAGCAGACCTGCTGGACTTGTGGTTGACGGCCTCCATGGCGGTGCCCCCAGTGGACCTGTGTTTTGGCTGACCTGTGGCCAGGGTAAGCTCAGCTTCTCAAAGGATTCGTTGTGAGGCCACGAAAGCACGAACTTAGCACCGAGAGCTTAATTCCGGCGTCTTCAGGAGAAGACGTTTGTGTACAGTGTTAATACCCCCTCCCCCCGTGTAATCTTTTTATATATTATTTATTGGTGGTGGTCAATATATTATATTAAGTTTTTGCCTTTATTTCCCTTCCCCTTTAAGTTACTTGCGTCACGGATCACATCCCTTGAAAGCCACTACTGGCTTGGGGTCGGATACAACTTCCTCTAACAACATCAGAGTAAGAACCCCGTTGCGTCCCGAGAGGGCCGTAACATAATTGGCATCCCCAGCGGGATCCGTCCCCTTGTTAAGTATGTTTGACAGGGGTGGTGAAGCGTCGTAATCCCTGTATATAATTCCCCCTGTGTGTGACGATTGTGACGTTATACGTCCTGTGCGGTGCTCAAGAGTGACTAAGTGCAATATTGTGCAGTGCGGTGCTCGCTGTGACTAAGCGATTAAGTGCAATATTGACTAGTGCGGTGCTCAGTGATTCAGTGCAATATTGTAGAGCGAAGTGTTCGCTGTGATTCAGTGCAATATTGTAGAGCGAAGTGTTCGCTGGGATTCGGTGCAATATTGTGTAGTGCGGTGCCCGAAGTGATTACGTGCAATATTGGCAAGTGCAGTGTTTGGTGCGATAAAGTGCAATATTGGCGTAGAACAGTGCTCGGTGCATTAAGTGCTAACGTGAAAGCGGTGTGTTAAGTGCTAGTTGAGTGTTCCATCTGTGACAATGGCAGAAAAAGCTACCATCGATGATCTGGACGATGTTCAGGCTTTTCTGAACAGAGAGGACTGTCTTGCCAGATTAAAATATCTGAGCAAACCAGAACTTGTACTAGTGAGCGCCTACCTGGAGATAAAGATCCGTGCCAGTGATTCCCGTGTGGAGATCTTGTCCAAGGTTCACCGGCACTTGAAGGCAGAAGAGAAACAGGAAGGCGAGACTCCTAGTACAAAGGAAGGTGAGGAAATAGCTTCCACGGAAAAGGAAGATAAAGGCAGCGACATTGACAGTGATGCAGGTGAGCTGAACATTAGCTTTCTTACAGTCAAAATGCGTGCCTTGGAAATAAATCGTGAGATAGAGTGGAAGAAGTTGGAATTAGAACGAGAATTAAAAGATAAAGAAGTGGAGATGAAAAATAAAGAAATGGAGATGAAAGAAAAGGAATTGGCGATGAGGCGTCTAGAATTAGAAGAGAAACGAGAAAGAGAAGAGCGAGAAAGGGAAGAGAAACAGCGAGAGAGAGAAGAAAAAGAAAGAGAGAGACAACATGAGCTAGAAGTATTATGGTTAGGTGGTCGGAGGCCAACGACGGAAGCCAGCAGTTTCGATCCGGTAAGGAACATCAAAATGGTCCCGAAGTTCAACGAGAAGGAAGTTTCTAAGTTCTTCGCAGCCTTCGAGAAAGTCGCTGCCTCTTTGGAGTGGCCAAGGGAGAATTGGGCCATCATGATACAGTCAGTCTTGACTGGGAAGGCCCAAATCGCCTACTCCACGTTATCCCTTGACGACTCCTGCGATTACGACAAGGTGAAGAAGGTCGTGCTCATGGCGTACCAATTGGTACCTGAGGCTTACAGGCAGAAGTTCAGGAACCTGAAGAAGACCTCAGAGCACACCTTCACCGAATTCGCCACAATCAAGGAGCGACTTTTTCAGGAGTGGTGTGCCTCTCGGAAGGTGGAGACCAAAGAAGACCTCGAGCAGCTTATACTGCTAGAGGACTTCAAGGATTGTTTGTCTGGAGACCTGAAGACGTATTTAGAGGAACAGCAGGTAGAGACCTTGAGTGCGGCAGCCACCATGGCTGAAGAGTATATCCTGACGCACAGGCCTTCTGCTAAGTACGTCCCAAGGCATTACCAACGCCGGTTTGACAAACTTCAGGACGAAGAAGAGACTCCCGTCCCACGAAGCGCTAAGAAGACGCCCCCAAGTAGCCCTCGACGGACCAGTCCTAGCAGTCCGAAACACCGTAGTCCAAGGAGGAATGTGGTGTGCTGGACCTGTGGGCAGAAAGGGCATGTAGCTGCTATGTGCCGAGGCAGAAGAGGTGGCAGCGCACGTAGGGAGGTGATGATGATGAGCTGTGTAATACCACCAGCTGGAAGCCAGTCGACAACGACGCAGGAAGGATCAAGTTTGTTCGACCCTCACACTTCAAGCGGGTACGTAACGAGTGATCATACTGGTAGATCAGTTGTAGTGCTCAGAGATAGTGGAGCAGCCCAGTCCCTGATCGTGAGACGCTCGTTACCCGAGGGAGTGAGTGTGGATGGGAGACAAAAGGTTGTCCTGGTTGGGTTTCCAAGGACGCGGTACATCGCCCCCTTAGGGGCCATGGTACCCGAAAATCCGATGAAAAATGGAATATTTACGAAAAATACTACAACGTTCTGGCAACACTGTGGTCCAAACCGTTTAATGATATTTTTTTTTTTTTTTTTTTTTTTGAGATATATACAAGAGTTGTTACATTCTTGTACAGCCACTAGTACGCGTAGCGTTTCGGGCAAGTCCTTAATCCTATGGTCCCTGGAATACGATCCCCCGCCGCGAAGAATCGTTTTTTCATCCAAGTACACATTTTACTGTTGCGTTAAACAGAGGCTACAGTTAAGGAATTGCGCCCAGTAAATCCTCCCCGGCCAGGATACGAACCCATGACATAGCGCTCGCGGAACGCCAGGCGAGTGTCTTACCACTACACCACGGAGACTGTATCTTGAAAAATAACGTAATTAGAGTCAAATTTCCCGCTGCAACTTTCGTGAATCTGGTCCTCGCGCCGTGAGTACGCCGCGGGGTATTGTATCTTACGTTGTAGATGTCTTATTTTTCGTAATAGCGTTGAAAATAACATGTTATGCATAAAATGAATATAAACTAACACATATGGCAACACTAATTGTCTGACACGAGGGTGGTGCAGTCAGTGACTGCGTGTCTCTCATGGAGAGAGGATGTATGCTGACGCGCTCACACAATATCTCCCAGAACATGCTATTTTTGCTATTTGTACTGCAATATGACTTACCAAACGAACAAGAGAAAAGCATTGACAGCTAGATGCATGCGAGCTCTCCATACGAGCTGGTCGCAATGCGTAAATCACCAGTCACGAGTGCAACCCGTTCTCGCAAATTTAATAAGTCAATATTGACTTATTAAATATGTGCATAGGTGACATACTTAACATAATAGATACCCTTAAAAAGATTCATAGAAAACACCAACCTTACCTAACCTTGTTAGTATCTTAAGATAAGCATCTTATTGCTTCGTAATTACAATTATTACCTAACCTATAATAGGTATAGGTTAAGTAATAATTGTAATTACGAAGCAATAAGATGCTTATCTTAAGATACTAACAAGGTTAGGTAAGGTCGGTGTTTTCTATGAATCTTTTTAAGGGTATCTATTATGTTTAGTATATCACCTATGCACGTAGTTAATAAGTCAATATTGACTTTACGAATTTGCGAGAATGGGTTGCACGAGTGACCGCAGGTTGAGTAAACTTGTCGAGCACGCTACGCAACTCCGACTTTTACAACTAGATCTCGTTTCACAGCCTTTATTTATTATTCAATTTACATGAAACTTGCACATTATATGTAGAGTTTACGCCTCTATAAACGCATGTCATTATTCTTATCTACGTAGATTTATTGATTTTATAAATAATGATACACTTCATTTTGTTGCATACGTTTTTGGGAAACTTTTATAAATCTGTATTATTGCACTAAATACATCTGGGATAATGATGTGACATGCAAATCTTTATTATATAGTAAGGTCATAGCTGAGTGTCGTATAAATGATTTTGGTTCACAATTGTGGGCTGTGAAATCAATTGAATATGGTTGAAATTTTTTTTTTTTTTTTTTTTTTTTTTCTCCGTCTCTAGGCTGAGATGCTGAAACTTGGCCTAGGTGCAGCACCTTTCACATGCATCAGGATAATAAATTATGAATACCCTACAACAATTTTTTATATCCTGGTGATATGGCCCCTTAGTGCCGGTACATCTCGACTCGCCTTACTTCAGCGGCACATGTGCGTTGGCAGTAGTCGATACCCTCCCTGTGGCTGGGATTGACGTGGTACTAGCCAACGACTTGGTGACAGGTTGGAGCAACAATCTTCCCAAGGTCGTGGACGAGTCAGCCAGAACAGCAAGGTCAGAGGTAACGACGGGCCGTGGTAATGTCCAGGTAAAAACAGACCCGGATTTAAGTAAGTTTAATTTGTCCTCTCCCCTACAGATTGAGAACGTTCTAGCAGAGTCTCCTGATTCTTCTCCCGACGAGGAACATGCGGTTACGATAGCAGAGGTAACTGAGCAGGAAGAGAGGCCTCGTGTGCAAGCACCCACGGATACCAACGAGTCTGGAGCAAAGGCGGATGTGTACTTGCGGTATGGCAAGGTACAACGTTCATTGAACCGGCCAGAGATTCCCCAGACGTCAGAGGTATGTGAGGTGTGTTCGAAAGGTCTAGTGCCATCTTTGGTCCAAACCAGGCTAATGGATGTAGACATTTCATGCTCAGGAAGCTTATCCCTTAGGTGACCAAATGTTTCCTAGCAGTATTTTGTTTTATTCTCGTGTGTGGCCTCGGTAAGGATCAGTGGACGACCCGGCAGATGATGGCTCCCGTGAACACCATGAAAAGATCCCAGGGATTAGAGACGTGCACTGCGAGTGTTGCAGTCGACGAAGGAATCTGGAAGGTGATGGTTGATACAGGAGGTACGACATATGATAATATGAGTGACTGTTTCCGGCAGGTTGACACCCCCCCGCGTGATTGCTGAGCCTCAATGCAGCGTTATACGGAACGTTGGTCGACCTGACGGTGGCAGAGCGAATGCCATCTTCGGTGTGCAAGCAGCCCTGTTGAGACTAGGTGTAAGCCTAGTAGAGGCGTATGCAGTAAGTATTGACTTACCCACTGTCGCTATCACTCTGAATTATCAGACCCCTGTATTCTAGGTTCCCGTCTCCCTGAAAGACCGTCGGACCGGTACCAGAAATGCCGTCTGTGATCAGCCATCATCGGTGCCCCGACACAGGGAGGTGTCGAGTCACCCCAGATCGTGTCGATACCGATCCTTACTCGAGAGATGTGAGATGATGCCCCTGCTTGACATCGCAGTGGAGACGTGGAAGATTACGCCAGGCAGGACATTGCCTTACATCTGCAAGTTCCCTTTGTGCCAGGGTTTCTCCTTAGTACAGTTCTGTGGACGAGACAGCCTCGCGGTTCCAGTTTATAAAGCATGTGAGTCCATTTGGAGTCGTGTTGCCGTACTAATTTGGTTTGTGTTTCTTTTTCTAGAACCCCAAACCAAATTCCTTTTGGTGGGGAGGTGTTACGAACCCGGATCCAGCGTCCGAGCACGGAGCAGTGACGACCGCGCCATCTGTGGGTCGGCTCCCGAAACCCCCTCCAAACGGACGACGACACCTGGTGAGGACGACGAGTACTGGCCACAAGGGCCGGTTTTCAGTCCTGTGCAGCTCACAACACAGCCGCTGCTGACCTCTGGTGAGGTGAAGCTCAGACAACTGCGCCATCTATGGAGTGGATAGGTGGGCGTTTGTGTCTGAGCCTGTAAGTGAGGTGTTTAGTGTCCCTGTTATTGATGACGTGTCTGCTTACAGAGTCGACCTGGGACTGCTGTGATGGAAGTTGAGTCAGTCTACCCAAGGCAGCCGTCTCCATACCTTGTGCTTTGCTGCAGCAGCTGTGAAGTCGTCCCCCGGAAGAACACTGTGGTGTTACCCTGCCAGTGGAGTGGCAGTAGAAGGATTACCCAGGACCGACTGCTGGAGACGATTATCCACTGGGGTATTGAGGACAGGAGAGTGATTTGTGGTATCACACGAGGCTCCTGACTAGGGCGTTACCCTAATATCGCTCGTGGAGTGGCCTTACCAGTGTTGCTGGTCCGGAACCTGCCAGCAGACCTGCTGGACTTGTGGTTGACGGCCTCCACGGCGGTGCCCCCAGTGGACCTGTGTTTTGGCTGACCTGTGGCCAGGGTAGGCTCAGCTTCTCAAAGGATTCGTTGTGAGGCCACGAAAGCACCGAAGACTTAGCACCGAGAGCTTAATTCTAGCGCCTTCAGGAGAAGACGTTTGTGTACAGTGTTAATACCCCTCCCCCCGTGTAATCTTTTTATATATTATTTATTGGTGGTGGTCAATATATTATATTAAGTTTTTGCCTTTATTTCCCTTCCCCTTTAAGTTACTTGCGTCACGGATCACATCCCTTGAAAGCCACTACTGGCTTGGGGTCGGATACAACTTCCTCTAACAACATCAGAGTAAGAACCCCGTTGCGTCCCGAGAGGGCCGTAACAGTCTTTAACATGGTTGGGAAGGTCATTCCACATTCTGGGCCCCTTGATTTGTAGAGCATTTCTAGTTTGATTAAGTTGTACTCTAGGAATATCAAAACTGTATTTATTTCTGGTGTGGTGCTCATGGGTTCTGTTACAACCTTCTATGAATACAATAAAATAGTAACAATTTAGAAGTAAAATAAAGATCCAATAGATAACCAGGGAGGACACAGAAGTTACATAAAATAAAAAACAAAAAATCAGTAGAGACTGACAATATAAATGTAAAATAAAAAATAATAAGAAAAATAATAATCATAAAAAAATGATCTTGAAGATAATTAGCTTAGTAATGGTTAATTAACAGGGTAATAAAAAGCCCTAGGTTTAGTGACAAGGAGATTAACTAAGAACAAATAATTAAGAGTATAAAACAGGCAAAGATGACAAACAAAAAAAAATAAAATAAAAATAAAAATAAACACCTTTGGAAAGGAAAGGCAGAGCTTAAGTACACTTTGGTTGTATGTGAGACTACAAATTATGTTCTGGTTATTCAGCTGATATCCCACAGTCATCCAGGAAAGAAGTGAGGTGTGCTTCAGTGGTTATGACATAAGTTTTTCCAGTGTCAGTCTTCCTAGCTATTATTTTACCATCGCGCACAAAACAATGTTTAATAGCAGTGGATCTATTGCAAATTCCACGTAGTTTAAATAAGAGATTTTGTCTGAATCTGGTAAGACATTCGTTCACATAAACATTGGATTTCCTAGCGACTGCAGTAGTGATAAGGTCTGACTTGCGGGAGCAGCTATCTAACTTCACCCATATCTTTCTGTTGTTTGTACCAGATGATTTGGTACCCACTCTATAAGCTGACTTAATGTCTCTTGTCTCTAAATTTCTTATATACATTAATGATCTGCCTAATGTCTCTAACATTCTGAAACCTATTTTGTTTGCTGATGATACTACCCTCATTTACTCCAACCCCAACCCACATACACTAAATGATGTTGTTAATAATGAACTAAAAAAAGTCCACCTATGGATGTCAACCAACAAACTAACACTTAACATAGAAAAGACCTACTACATCCTATTTGGAAGCAAATCTACAAATGCAATTCAGCTTCAGATTGACAATGTAAACATTAGCAATAAAAATGAAGGAAAGTTTCCTGGCATATTCCTAGACAAGAGACTCAACTTCAGTACCCACATACAACACATAACTAAGAAAGTCTCTAAAACAGTTGGTATACTCTCCAAAATCAGATATTATGTTCCTAACTCTGCTCTCATCTCTCTATATTATGCACTAATCTATCCCTATCTCAACTATGGTATCTGTGCATGGGGTTCAACCACTGCAAACCACCTCAAGTCCATCATCACCCAGCAAAAATCTGCTATCAGAATAATATCAAATACTGCTTTCAGACAACACACAGCCCCCTTGTTTAACTCCCTAAACATGCTAAACATAATCTCACTCCACAAATTCTCTTGTGTCAACTACATTTACAAAACCCTGTTCTTAAATGCAAATCCTTGTCTGAAACTCTTCCTGGACAGATGTAATAGGACCCATTATCACCACACCAGAAATAAATATCTCTTCGATATCCCCAGAGTTAAACTTAATTTGTGTAAACACTCTATGCAAATAAAGGGACCCAGTTTATGTAACTCACTCCCTACTGAATTGAAAAGCTGTCCAACTTTTACATCATTCAAAATCAATACTAAAAAGTACCTAATTTCATCTTCATAGATTTTCACTTTTTGCCTTAAAATTGCACTGTATCTATTGCTACCCAATCTCCCAACCTTTATGTTCCCAATTTGAACATCTTTACCATTGAGATCATTGCTGTTTTCTTATATGTGCTGCCATTCTATTGTATGGTGTTTATAAATCTTGTTTATCTGTATCTTTTGCTACCCAGTCTCCCAATCTTTATGTACCCATTCTGAACATCTTTACCATTGTGATCATTGCTGTCTTATATGTGCTGTCAATCTGCTGTATGGTGTCTATTAATCTTGTTTAAATTACTAATCAAGCTGTCAATGTAATCAATCAGAGCTTTAATATAACAATGTGCTTTAATATACTTACTTATCTCTCTCATCTCATTTTTCTCTTGTAATGTATCTTTCATTTATCAATTCTGATTGAAATTACCTACTTAAAATTATCTGCTAGATTAAGGACCTGCCCGAAACGCAGCGCGTACTAGTGGCTTTACAAGAATGTAAATACTGTACTATCCAATGTATTCTCACAAACCCAATGTACCTTCTTGTATATATATAAATAAATAAATAAATACATTAATGACCTTCCAAATGCACCAACACCTCAAACCTCAAACCAATTCTATTTGCTGACGACACAACCTTCATTTACTCCAGTCTTGACCCCCTTGCTCTAAATGCCACAGTAAATACTGAGCTAAATAAAGTCCATCTTTTTGGCTAACTGCCAACAAACTCACCCTTAACATTGACAAAAGTTTCTATATTCTGTTTGCCAATAAATCCTCTAATCAAATAAATCTCAAAATAAACAATACCCAAATTTGTAACAAATTAGATGGAAAATTCATTGGCGTTCTCCTTGACAACAAGCTGAATTTCCAGGGACACATTCTAAATATATCAAAAAAAGTTTCAAAAACTGTTGGCATTCTTTCTAAGATCAGATATTATGTACCCCGCCCTGCCCTGGTGACTCTCTATTACTCCCTCATCTATCCATATCTCAACTATGGTATTTGTGCTTGGGGTTCTACTACCCAAAATCATTTACGTCCTCTAATTACTCAACACAAAGCTGCTATTAGGACAATATCCAACTCTGGGCCCAGACATCACTCAGTACCCTTACTCATATCTCTGAATATGTTAGATATTAAGTCACTGCACATTCTCTCATGTGTATTATATATATATATAAAAACGCTGAACTGTAATGCCAATCCTGACCTCAAAAGCTTCATTGAAGGTTGTAACAGAACCCATGAGCACCACACCAGAAATAAATACAGTTTTGATATTCCAAGAGTACGACTTAATCAAACTGGAAATGCTCTACAAATCAAGGGACCCAGAATGTGGAATGACCTTCCCAACCATGTTAAAGACTGTACCTCTCTCAACCAGTTTAAGATAAAAACGTAGCACTACCTAATAAATTCCCTGTAACCTACCTTACCCCTCTATTGTCAACCCATGTCTGTTTTTTTTTAAACAATATGCTGTTTGTCGACCTAATTGTATTTGTGCTGCTTTGTCAGCCATGTTCCCCCCTTTTTTGTTTTTATTTTTATTTGTTCTCAACACATTTTATTCTTTATACTCAATTAGTTTTAAGTTTTAGTCATTAATGTTTTTCCTGCCCGAAATGCTTTGCGAAATAGAGGCTTTAGGCATTATATGTACTAGCTCTATCTATTAATCGATAAATTTTTGTAAAATCTCTTGTATGTATGTACCTTACCTGAATAAACATTTATTTATTTATTATTTATTGGGTTTGAGAGAATACATAGCATAGTATTTACAATCTTGTAAAGCCACTAGTATGCGCAGCGTTTCGGGCAGGTCCTTAATCTAACAGATAATTTTAAGTAGGTAAACTCTATCAGAATTAATAAAATGATAACAAATACATTGGAAGAAAAAAAATGAGATGAGAGAGATTAGTAAGTATATTAAAGCACATTAGTATATTAAAGCACATTGGTATATAAAAGCTCTGATTGATTATATTGACAACTTGATTGGTAATTCAAACAAGAATAACAGACACCCTACAGGAGATTGATAGCACATATAAGAAGACAGCAATGATCACAATGGTAAAGATGTTCGGATTGGGTACATAAAGATTGGGAGATTGGGTAGCAATAGATACAGTGTAATTTTAAAACAAAAGGTAAAAAACTATGAAGATGAAATTAGGTACTTTTTAGTTTTGTTTTTGAATGACGCAAAAGTTGGACAGCTTTTCAATTCATTAGGAAGTGAGTTCCGTAGACTGGGTCCCATTATTTGCATAGAGTGTTTACACAGATTAAGTTTGGCTCTGTGGATATCAAAGAGATATTTATTTGTGGTGTGGTGATAATGGGTTCTATTACATCTGTCCAGGGAGAGTTTCAGAGCAGGATTTGCATTTAAGAACAGGGTTTTGTAAATGTAATTGACACAAGAGAATTTGTGGAGTGAGATTATGTTTAGCATGTTTAGGGAGTTAAACAAGGGGGCTGGGTGTTGTCTGAAAGCAGAATTTGTTATTATTCTGATAGCAGATTTTTGCTGGGTGATGATGGACTTGACGTGGACGTTTGCAGTGGTTGAACCCCATGCACAGATACCATAATTAAGATAGGGATAGATTAGTGCATAATATAGAGAGATGAGAGAAGAGTTAGGTACATAATATCTGATTTTGGAGAGTATCCCAACTGTTTTAGAGACTTTCTTAGTTATGAGTTGTATGTGGGTGCTGAAGTTGAGTCTCTTGTCTAGGAATAGGCAAAGAAACTTTCCATCATTTTTATTGCTAATGTTTACATTATCTCTCTGAAGCTGAACTGCATTTGTAGATTTGCTTCCAAATAAAATGTAGTAGGTCTTTTCTAAGTTAAGTGTTAGTTTGTTGGTTGACATCCATAAGTGGACTTTTTTTTAGTTCATTATTAACAACATCATTTAGTGTATGTGGGTTGGGGTTAGAGTAGATGAGGGTAGTATCATCAGCAAACAAAATAGGTTTCAGAATGTTAGAGACATTAGGCAGATCATTGATGTATATAAGAAATAGGAGAGGTCCCAAGATGCTGCCCTGTGGCACTCCAACGGTTATTGGGAGAGTGGGAGAAGTTATATTATTGATGGCTACACATTGGTGTCTATCACTAAGATAGGATTGGATATAGTCCAGTGCATGGCCTCGGATTCCATAATGATGGAGTTTACGTAAGAGGTAATTGTGATTAACAGTATCAAAGGCCTTTCTCAGGTCAATGAAGAGTCCAATCGGAAACTCATTTTTGTTAAGGGCTGAGTAAATTTTATCAAGGAGACTAATAATTGCATCGTTGGTACTCTTTTGGGAGCGGAAGCCAAACTGACAGGGGCTAAGAATGTCGAATTTTACAAGATAGGAGTAGAGCTGTTTGTAGATATTTTTTTCAAATGTTTTTAATAGTAAGGGTAGGTTTGATATTGGTCTATAATTGTTTATGTCTGCCGGATCTCTATCTCTATCTTTAAATCCAGCATTATGTATGTAATTTAATGTATGTACCTTTACCCGAATAAAAAAAATATAATCTAAATCTAGGCGTGTGCCGGGCTCCTCACATGCATAGACGTGCATCCACCAAGGGAGAACTGTTTCCTTTAAAAAAATATTGAATTATGTGCTATTATATTTAACCAAACAACTCCAAGTAACTGGACTGGAACTGCGACTGGAAAACATAAATATTAAATGAACACAACCAGCTCTAAATAAAAATAAGTTAAAGAATAAGATATGGAACCAGAAAAAAACATTGGAACACTTGTATGTGCATCGAGCGCCATTTTGTCAACAGTGCTAGTGAGTGTCCAACCAGAAAACCTTGACACAAACTGCACCTATTATAAGGAAGAAGCACTACCAGTGACCGCTAAGTTCTCATATCAAGTCTAAGTCTAAGAAACAACACTCAAGCCTTGCCCAACCGTCAACATTGACTTTGACCCTGACGCGTCTCCCACCATCACCACTCGTGCAGTCACCCAGAGGAGAATACCTTCACACAAACTGCACCCATAATAAAGAAGATGAAGACGCGCCAGTGTCCACAGTGTGGGAAGGTATTAACTCGACTTGGAAGCATGAAGCGTCACATGTTAGTGCATTCAGGTGACAAACCTTATGAGTGTCCAGAGTGTGGGAAGAGATTCAGGCAGCTTGTAAGTATGAAGCGTCACACGTTAGTGCATTCAGGTGACAAACCTTATGAGTGTCCGGAGTGTGGGAAGAGATTTAATCAGCTTGGAAATATGAAGACTCACAGGATGTTGCATGGGGACGAAAGACCTTTAGAATGTGCTGAATGTGGCAAAAAATTTAGAGAACGTGGAACTATAATAAAGCACATGTTAGTGCATTCATGTGACAAACCTCATGAATGTCCAGAGTGTGGAAAGAGATTCACTCTCCGTGGAAATATGAAGACTCACATGTTAGTACATTCAGGTGACAGACCTCACGAGTGTCCAGAGTGTGGGAAGAGATTCAGTCGTCTTGGAGATATGAAGCGTCACATGCTAGTGCATTCAGGTGACAAACTTCATGAATGTCCAGAGTGTGGGAAGAGATTCAGTTGTCTTGGAGATATGAAGTCTCACATGCTAGTGCATTCAGGTGACAAACCTCATGAATGTCCAGAGTGTGGGAAGAGATTCAGTCAAGGTGGAAGTATGAAGACTCACATGTTAGTGCATTCAGGTGAGAAAGCTCATGAATGTCTAGAGTGTGGAAAGAGATTCACTCTCCGTGGAAATATGAAGACTCACATGTTAGTACATTCAGGTGACAGACCTCACGAGTGTCCAGAGTGTGGGAAGAGATTCCGTCAGCTTGGACATATGAAGACTCACAGGATGGTGCATGCGGACGAAAGACCTTTAGAATGTGCTGAATGTGGCAAAAAATTTAGAGAACGTGGAACTATAATAAAGCACATGTTAGTGCATTCAGGTGACAAACCTTATCAGTGTCCAGAGTGTGGGAAGAAATTCAGTCGTCTTGGAGATATGAAGTCTCACATGTTTGTGCATTCAGGTGATAAATCTCACGAGTGTCCAGAGTGTAAGAAAAGATTCTTTCGTCTTGGCGATATGAAGTCTCACATGTTAGTGCATTCAGGTGACAGACCTCACGAGTGTCCAGAGTGTAAGATGAGATTCTGTCATCTTGGAAACATGAAGTCTCACATGTTTGTGCATTCACATGATTAACCTCATGAGTGTCCATAGTGTGGGAAGAGATTCAAACAGCTTAGAGATGTGAAGAGGCACAAGATGATGTGTTCAGGCAATAGGCTAAAGACTTTAAGTGCGGAAGATAATTGAGAGAACGTTGAGGTATAATGAGGCACACATTAGTAAATTAATTTACCTTTAATCTGATATTAAGTTTGGAAATTGAGTTTCTTCATGAAAATACAGTATTGTTCTATCACCATGTCTGTTGGATGTCCTTCAGTGGTAATTGTCCTGTTTTGATTAAGAAATATGCTTCATCATGAAAGGTTAAGATCTGAAGGCATTTTATGATTTTCTTCTTTTATGAAAGTTAAATACTCTTTGTAGACCAAGCAAGAATTAGAGAGGTTGTCAGTGAAGAAGTTAGGTACTCCTTATAGACTAAGCAAGAACTAGTGGTGTCAGTGTAGAAGTTGGGTACTCCTCATAAACCAAGCAAGAATTAAAGAATGGAGTACCTAGTTAGGTACTCCTCATGGAACCAAGCAAGAACACAATCGACTTGAGAATGGTCCAGGGCAGACAGAAACATCGTTGTCCCTTCAACTTCTAGTGTGTGGTCTGGTCAACATTCTTTAGCTACGTTATTGTGACTCATCGCCTGCACAAGAACTAGAGACATCATCAGTGTAGAAGTTAGGTGCTCCTCATAGACCAAGAAAAAACTAGAGAAGTTGTCAGTGTAGAAATTAGGTGCACCTCATAGACCAAGCAGGAACTAGAGAAGTTGTCAGTGTAGAAATTAGGTGCTCCTCATAGACCAAGCAAGAACTAGAGAAGTTGTCAGTTTAGAAGTTAGGAGCTCCTCATAAACCAAGCAAGAAAGGTAGTGTCTGTGTACAAAAACTTAAAATTGTTCAGAGGTAAAGAAATATATTTTTTTCTTAACAAAGATGACACAAAGTTTTAAATGTCTTTTCTTCATATATGCATGAATAATGTTTTTGCTGTTTTTGTTCTCTGTACACCCTTATTTAACATATACTCTGTAGTTAAGTTAGACATTTTGTTGTAATATTATCTAACATCGGATCTGGTGTAGAAAACAGTTTGAGATGTACTCAAGATGAAACCATTTTATTGGCACAAGAAATTCAGATTGCTGTTCAAACTCATGTTCATTTTTTTTAGGCCTATTTATGAGTTTTACTTCCCTTGATTAGAAATGTGAATCACTTGAGAATTATAGTAGCCCGACTGGCATTTGTAACTGTTCGAGTTAGGTTTTTCCCTTTGGCCTAACTTTAGCAGTTATGCTATGTGGGAACCGACCTGTGAGATTTATATTTATTTAATTTATATGAATTTATATTTACGTTAATTTATATACTTCGATAGCAATTTGTATAATAATGAGTGGACTGTATTTCTGCAATAATCTCTTAATCTCACAAATCGATCCTCTTCACATTAGGGGGGGTTATTAAATTAATATATATGCAGCCAATCAAATTACAAAATTAACTACATACATTGAAGAGGTTCCTTATCTTATAGTACAGCAGGTTAGTCCACCAGGTATAACTAGGGTGTAGACACCAAATTATCCTCTTTGAGGTACCTTCCATCATCCAGTAACTGGTGCACAAATCTTGCATCCTCGTCTTGACCTGTCAAAAGTGCGCTAGCTGTGAAGCCAGATTCTATATATGACAAGTATATCAGAGAAAACTGTACATGGAACATTGAAGACCTGGCTTAATTACCTTTAGTTTGAGGCTTCCACGTGATCTAACCGGGTCACCCTATATCCTGACATTAATGGCCATAAATGAATGATAAACGGGTTTCGGATAGACACTTAACTTGAATTTGTAGACAGCGTGTTGACAATGGTACACCTTTGGTTTCCATAACACTACGTCCAAGTAAATTTAACAGGAGCTGAATTTGCTCCCGTGTGAGCCTCTGGTCTCGTATAAACAATGGCTGTTTAACACTCCATACTATTGACGTTACTGGCCGACATTGTCCAGAATGATAGGAGCCGAATTTGCTCCACACGTCTCGGAGGTGACACAACAATGGCTCCCTCCTTCCTCCCTGACGCCTGGCCTACTTTGTCCAGATTTCAGAAAGTGATAGAAGGGTCACATTTACTCTACTTTAATATTGATAATTAACCCTTGCACTGCTCACCTATTTTCGGCAAAAACGTCTTGGTGCAATTGACAAGGACATATTTTTGTTATTTTACAAATGTTCAGGTAAATTTAATGTCAAAATGTTTCCAAAGTCAACTATTTCCATTTCAAAACACAAATAGTAATGAAAACATTAAAAAACATTAAAATATAGCCAAATTAAAAAACAAAAAGCATAACTCTCTGAGCGCCTAAAGGCGCTTTGCGCAGTGCAGTGGTTAAGTTAATTTATATAAGATGTTTTTATGATGGTAAAGTCCAAAGACTAATGTATTTAAGAATAATTCCCAGCAGAATAGCTGGTGAATATAATAGTATGTGGTGATGATATCCCGTTTTCTATAGACGGTAATTCCACTACAAGTTACGTTTTCTATGGGTAACTTGTTTATACAACACAGCTATTATCTGTATGATATAAAATGGTGTCGGATTTTCCGACATAATTCCCCAGGGGGCTGCTCACGGGTCGAAGTCCTGTTTAGAACAGACGAACACCGATACTCCTCCTTCGAATTATTAGATTAATTTGATGTTAGTAGTTAGTAATCACACATTTGTGCGTCTGTTCGTACAGGATGGATGTCCCGTACTAGAGTTGCAGGGGTTAGAAGTCTAATGCGATTTCATTTCCCTGTCAACTCTTGAAAGACTAATATTCAAGCCTTATTACATATTATTTAACCCAGAAGACTGGATGTGATCAAGTACTACAGTCAAGTATGATTCAGGGACTGCAGTGAGATCAGTGACATTAGATATAACTTGAAGTTTCTTCAGGTAACTAGTCACTGATATATAAACACTGAGGCCCATGGAATACATCTTGATTAAATAATAAATGTATCAAATCAGTCATCAGATTTATTGGGGTTTAATTCAGTTAATTGATTCAGAGGATTGAATAGCTCATCATTAAAGTAAAGTATGGTTCTGAGACTGCAGTGGGTTCAGTGACATTGGTCGCAGTGACTTGTAGCTGTTTTAGGCTACTGTTCACTGATTTGCCACTGAGGCCTCATGAACTCATCTCCAGCTTTAAATGATGATACTAACATCAACCTCTGTTACTATAGTCAGCTGTAATCTCCTTAGTATAATGCTACTGGAGAAATATAATCAGCTGACAAATTTAGGTTTCTACTGGTATTGTTTATCTGCAGGCATAGGTCTCCTCAGGCTTGATACTGGGCCTGAGATTAATTTACCTCCTGCAGAGTTTAACATGGTTATGCCCTGATATTTAGTAGGGCTACCAATGAATTGATGGTAGTAGTCTGTCCCCACAAGGACAGCCATTTGGCATTTGATTTGCTCAAATTTACCTGCAGCTGCTTGATAATAGCTTTCCAGGTCAGCATAATCAACTTGAGATTGTTGTGACAAATCTTCACATTTCTTGATCTGTCTTGTTAAGTGGCCTTTAAGACCTGCAAGGGTTCTTTTCATTCTCCCTGCATTATCCATACTGGCTAGTTGGTGAAGCCTTGTGGGGCTTGTACTTGGGCTGCTCATAATACTGAACAAACACTAATGATAGCCTAGGGTAAATTCTGCACTCACTAGGCAATAATCCTACCTCTACTAGAGGTTAGCACTTAAAATTAATACACATTATATATATACAATCATACACACTAATGATTTGAGTGATAAACCAGTGTCACTGGAAGTACCTTTAGGTTAGCTCTTCTATATCACCCTAGGATGGTAGAGACACTAATTAATCACTCAAAGGTGTAATGATCATAAGTAAATTATTATATACACAACTCAACTCGAGTTGATAAAAATTACACCCAAAATAGGGTCTGGACCATTCATTAATGGTGTTAGGTTGTTGAATATAATACAACTGACTATGGTAATAATGGGACTAGGATGAGCAATAATAGTTCAACTAGTCAATGGTTAATATCCTACCCTGTTGTGGGTTGGCAATTAGTAAATATTATATTGTGAACACTAGTGCAATATATATTAAATAATTCTCTATTTTGGAGAAATAATATACACAATTATTGATAATAGCCTCTTAATTAGCCTCTATGAAACTTCTAATATTATCAAGAAGTATTAAATATTATTAGTGACCTCGCGAAATAAACTCCACAAAATTCGTAGATAATCTCTCGCGAAATGTAACACCACGAAATCCGTGAACAATCTCGCGACACAGTCACTAATTTGGCTGGCTTCTATATTAGCGCTGTCATTTCACAGAATAACACGCCACCAAATCTGTGGGTGTGCATGAAACCGCTGACTAAGGCTTAACTCAGTTGAGGGGGGGCTCCTGAGCTCCCACGAGGCTTCGCCGCTGTCTTTGACTGGCTTTGTTTAAATAACACTGCACTAGTATATTTAATGAATCCACTGGATAACTGGTTCATCCGGTACTAAGATGACCAAATGTGGGTTCAAAGGACCGAATATTCCGGTTCCGAAGGTCCAAATAATTCGGTTTCGAAGGACCAAATAATGTGGGAACCGACCTGTGAGATTTATATTTATTTAATTTATATGAATTTATATTTACGTTAATTTATATACTTCGATAGCAATTTGTATAATGATAAGTGGACTGTATTTCTGCAATAATCTCTTAATCTCACAAATCGATCCTCTTCACATTAGGGGGGGTTATTAAATTAATATATATGCAGCCAATCAAATTACAAAATTAACTACATACATTGAAGAGGTTCCTTATCTTATAGTACAGCAGGTTAGTCCACCAGGTATAACTAGGGTGTAGACACCAAATTATCCTCTTTGAGGTAGCTTCCATCATCCAGTAACTGGTGCACAAATCTTGCATCCTCGTCTTGACCTGTCAAAAGTGCGCTAGCTGTGAAGCCAGATTCTATATATGACAAGTATATCAGAGAAAACTGTACATGGAACATTGAAGACCTGGCTTAATTACCTTTAGTTTGAGGCTTCCACGTGATCTAACCGGATCACCCTATATCCTGACATTAATGGCCATAAATGAATGATAAACGGGTTTCGGATAGACACCTAACTTGAATTTGTAGACAGCGTGTTGACAATGGTACACCTTTGGTTTCCATAACACTACGTCCAAGTAAATTTAACAGGAGCTGAATTTGCTCCCGTGTGAGCCTCTGGTCTCGTATAAACAATGGCTGTTTAACACTCCATACTATTGGCGTTACTGGCCGACATTGTCCAGAATGATAGGAGCCGAATTTGCTCCACACGTCTCGGAGGTGACACAACAATGGCTCCCTCCTTCCTCCCTGACGCCTGGCCTACTTTGTCCAGATTTCAGAAAGTGATAGAAGGGTCACATTTACTCTACTTTAATATTGATAATTAAGTTAATTTATATAAGATGTTTTTATGATGGTAAAGTCCAAAGACTAATGTATTTAAGAATAATTCCCAGCAGAATAGCTGGTGAATATAATAGTATGTGGTGATGATATCCCGTTTTCTATAGACGGTAATTCCACTACAAGTTACGTTTTCTATGGGTAACTTGTTTATACAACACAGCTATTATCTGTATGATATAAAATGGTGTCGGATTTTCCGACATGCTATATTTCCCCTAACTGGCAATTAAATTAGATTGAATAGCAATTATATTTGTATAACTTGTCTAATACAGTATTAGCCTGAATGGTAATTATGTCTGCCTGACTGATAATTATGCCAGCCTGACTGGTTATTATGTTAGCCTGTCTAGTAATAATCTTATCCTGTAACTGGCAATTATCTTAGTCTGTAACTGGCAAATATCTTATCCTGTAACTGGTAATTTAATTATCTGTAACTGACAATTATCCAAAACTTGGCAATCATATTAGCCTGTAACTGGTAATTTTGTTACCCTGACTGGCACTGCTTTTCCTTTTTCTCATATCAGATATAGACTCAAATACAAGGCACAGCTTCGTATCATCCTTTGCAGATGACACAAAGATTAGTATGAAAATTACCTCTGCTGAAGATATTTAAAAACTACAACCAGATATTAATAAAGTTTTCAACTGGGCAACAGAAAATAACATGATGTTTAACAGCGATAAATTCCAGGTACTCAGATATGGTAAAAATGAGAACCTTAAACATAATATAGGGTACAAAACGCAATCAAATTTGCCCATAGTACGAAGGAAACATGTAAAGGATTTGGGAATAATGTTGTCTGACGACCTAAATTTTAGAGAGCATAACCAAGCAAATATTGCGGCAGCCAGGAAAGTGATAGGATGGATTACTAGAACTTTCAAATCCAGGGATCCCATCACAATGGTTGTACTCTTCAAATCACTTCTGCTGTCACGTCTTGAGTACTGCTCAGTACTCACTTCCCTATTCAGAACAGAAGAGATTGCTGAAATAGAGGGAGTACAGAGAACATTTACTGGATACATAAACGAGATAAAGCATCTAAATTATTGGGATCGTCTTAAAGCTCTCCCCCCCTCCCCGCTCAGCTCGTTGTCGCCGTGTGGGGGCTTAGTGGGCGGCTGCCGGAGTGTGATGCTCCTTGGGACGGTCCTCTGTCCTTTTCTAGCCTTGTGCTCCTGCTGCCGTCCTCTCCAATTCTGCTGGGCGTCTTTTCCTTTTCCTTCTGTTTCGTTTTTCTCCCCCCTCTTCTCCTATCTGCTTGCCGTTTCCTACCGACCTTTTGCTCGTTCTGGTTCTTCCCTTGGACTTCTTCTATTTTGACGCCCGGGTGCTTGAGGAGGCATACTCATGCACCCGTAGACCTGCAGTACCCGACGTCGAGAGCGAGGGGAACCTTTTATTGTCAATCCCCACTTCGTCACTGAACCCGATCTCGACGGACTGTCGGTTTCTTAAGGTGGCGTTTGTGGGGCGTATACTCGCGACGCACCCCTAGGAGGCCCCGACAAGATCGGCGATAGCTTCTTGTTGGGTGTCCTGCCTCTAATTGTGGCTCCATGGTGGGTGTGGGGGCACATTCGTGAGTAAATTCTTTCTTTCGTCAAGATGATTACCCCTGCTTCGGCTTCTTCTGGTTTACCTTCTCAGGCTCGTGGGGTGGGCGACCAAGCCCCCGAGTCGGTCCGTATTGGAAGACCGGGCTCTGTAGCCTCCGCTGCATTGGGCCCCGACCTTGCTCCTCCTTTGGCCTCTCTGACTCCTTCCTCTGGCTCCCCTCCCTCCTCTGTGGTTGGGTCGAGCCCCAAGCCCCCAGTGGTGACTACCTCGTCCCCTGGCGTGGCTCCTTCTCTAGTTGTAACTACTGCGCCTTTTAACCCCTCTCTCTCTGGGGGTTCTCGCCGCCGTCTTCGTCACGGCCGCCCTCGCTCGATTCCTTCCAGTTCTGCTACCTATCAAGCCTTGTTTGGTCCCGCTTCGTGGGCCAAATATTTTGATCTCCTCCCTCTTGATTCTGCGCCTCCTGACGATTTCTCCCTCCATCGACATCTCATTGATTCCGTGGATGCCTCCATTACTTTCAACCCCACTCGTCTCGGTACACGTGTCGTTGCTGCTCCTTCTCAGGATGCTGCTTCCCGCTTGGCTGCCTTATCCTGCCTTGGCGAGACCCCCGTTCGGGTCTCGAAGAACGTTCAGTTGAATGCCAGTGTTGGCACTATTTTGCTCCCGCCCCATGTTGCGACCGGTGTTCGGGACCTACGCGACTGCCACGACGATATTCGACATATCCTCGCTGCCCAGGGCCATTCTATTCTCCAGGTGGACACGTTTACTCGTCCCCCTCGTGGTAGTCGCCGTCAACCCCTCCGGGTTGTGAAGATTACCTTTGATGGTAGGACCCTTCCACCCTCTGTCATTCTTGCTGGTGCCAGGTGCTCTGTCCAGGAGTACATTCCTTCTCCTCGGCTCTGCAACAAGTGCTGGAGGTTTGGGCATGGTGCCCTCCGCTGCTCCGGGACTGTCTCTCTCTGTCCTTTGTGTGGTGGCGAAGGTCACTCTAAGTCGGAGTGCGCTTCTCCCCAGGCTCGTTGCCTCAACTGCGGTGAGGCCCATCCTACCTTCTCCCGTGCGTGTGTCCATTACAAGCTTGAGGCAGCCGTCCTCAACTTGAAGCACCGGGAGCGTTTATCTTTTCCTGAGGCCAGGCGCCAGGTTCGCCGGCTCCCGCCTTATGCTAATATCTCTTATGCTCGCGTGTTGCGCTCTTCCTCTCCTCGTCCTTCCCGCCTTCCTCAGACTCACAACCGTTTCCAGGCCTTGGACCCTGATGCGCCCACTGCCCCCTCCTCTGTCCCTTTGGGTTCTCTCCCGAAGGATCCTCCTCCTGGTCCTCTGTCTGGGGTTCCCCTTCCTTCTACCCGGTCTGTCGTGTCTTCTGTGTCTCCTTCCTCGTCCCCCTCCGATCCTCCTTCCCATCCTCTTCCTCCATCTATCGGCTCTCCCCGCCGCCTGTCGGTGCGGGCGGATGTCCATCGCTCTCCTAACGGCCGTCGTGTGTGCTCTCGTTCGGCTTCTCCTGTTGAGACACTGGAATCCGTTGCCCGGTACGTAGTTGCTGGGACACCGGTCTCTTTAAGTCAGAAGCGTAAGCCTGGCTTCTCTCCTTCCTCTTCCCCGGCGGGTAAGAAGGCTTCGCTTTCTTCCTCAGCTCCTCCTTCTGGCTCTGTTGCTCCTTTCCCTCCCGTTTCAGTGCTTGCGCCCCCTGTTCCTGCTATGGAGGTTTCTTTGGCCCCTGCTTCCCTTTCGGTTGCTGCTCTTGCTGGGGTGCGCTCCTCTCTTTCTGCTCCCCCTCTTCCTACTGCTGTCCTTGACTGCTCTTCTCCGTTGTCTCCTCCTCCTCCTCCTCCTCCTCCTCCTCCTCCTCCTCCTCCTCCTCCTCCTCCGAACCCTGCACCGCCCACCTCTGATCTGTTCTCCCGTTTCCTTCCCTCCGTCTTTGCTCAGTTTACCCATGCCCCCTAACCCTGACTTTGCTGACCCTGATCCCGACCCTGATATTCTTTAACATGCTCTGTTGGTCTTTCGCCTTTGTTTCTTCCTTGTTCTCTGTTTTTGTCCTTTCTCTTCTCGTCGTTGTCCATTCTTCAATGGAACGTTCGAGGTTATTACGCCAATTTCCTCGAACTCCAACTTCTGGTTTCGCGGTTTTCGCCCCTTTGTGTCTGTCTCCAGGAGCCGATGCTTGGTGCTCGTCCTGGTCGTTTTCGTGGCTATTCCTTTCTCTCCCCCCCCCCCAGCCATTGCTGGGGCTTCTAATTCTTCTGCTCTCTTGATTCGGGCTGATGTTCCCTTTGTTCCTTTACTTTTTCCTTCGCCTCTCCATTGTTCTGCTGCTCGTATCTTTGTGGGGAAATGGTACACAGTTTGTTCCATTTATCTCCCCCCGAGTGTCCCGCTCTCTCTTCCTGATTTGAAACACCTCCTAGACTCCTTGCTGGAGCCTGTGCTCCTGCTGGGTGACTTCAATTGTCGTCATTCTCTTTGGGGTGACGTTCTGACGAATACCCGGGGTCGCCTCCTTGAGCCGTTTCTCCTCTCTTCTTCCCTGTCTCTTCTGAATTCTGGTGAGCCCACTCATTTGGACTCTCGAACTCGCACCCTTTCTTGTCTTGATCTTTCTCTCTGCTCTTCTTCTCTTTACTTAGATTTCACATGGCAGGTTCTTGATGACCTCCATGGAAGTGATCATTTCCCCATCCTTGTTTCCTTTTTCTCTTTTCGCCCTTCCCTCTCTTTCCCTAGGTGGCAGTTTGCTAAGGCGGACTGGACCCTATTTTTCCTCAGTGCTACTCTCTCTGACCTCTCCCTTCTGCCCCTCTCTCGCGCTCTCCTCCTTTTTCATGACACTGTCTTCGACGCTGCCCTCCGCTCTATTCCTCGCTCTTCCTCTCGGGGTCCACGGAAGTGCGTTCCCTGGTGGAATGCGGACTGTGCTCGGGCTGTCCGCTGTAAGCGTGCAGCCTGGAAGAAGCACCGCCGTAGGCAGACGACCGATTCTTTTCTTTTCTTTCGGAAAGCGAGTGCGGTGGCCCGTAGGGCCATCCGTACGGCTAAACGTGAATGTTGGGCATCTTATGTCTCGACAATTACGTCCGAAACCCCTCTGGCCCAGATCTGGAAGCGTATCCGCAAGATAGCGGGTAAGTTCGTTCCCGATGTTTCACCGGTCCTTCACCTCCATGATACTCTTGTGGCGGACCCGTTGCAGGTCGCTTCCGAACTGGGTTCCCACTTTTCTTCTGTTAGCTCTGGTCTTCATCTTCCCCAATCTTTCCTTCTTCGTAAACCTGTCCTTGAGTCTCGTCCTTTAGATTTCTGCACTCATCTTCAGCTTCCCTATAATGATCCCTTCTCTCTCTCTGAACTTCGTTCTGCCCTGGCCCTCTGCGGTTCTACGGCGGCGGGCTCCGATGGTATTCATTATGAGATGCTTCGCCATCTCCCTCCGAGCACGTCTCAGTATTTACTGAGTCTGTATAATCGGATCTGGGAGTCGTCGTCAGTCCCTGAGGACTGGCTCGATGCCGTTGTCCTCCCTGTTCGCAAACCGGGGTCTCTGGGTACTTCCCCTAAGGACTTTCGCCCTATTGCTCTCACAAGTTGTGTCTGCAAACTCTTTGAACGTATGGTTAACGTTCGTCTGATGTGGTTCCTGGAACACCATCACCTCCTCTCCCCTTCTCAATTTGGTTTCCGCAAGTGCCGCAGCACGACAGATGTCCTGGTGAACTTGGAGGTCTATATACGTACTGCTTTTGCTGCGAAGACCTCCGTTGTTGCCGTCCTTTTTGACCTAGAAAAGGCTTACGACACCACTTGGCGTTATCATATCCTATCTCAACTTCATTCTTTTGGCCTTCGTGGTCATCTCCCTCTCTTTCTCCGCAGCTTCCTCTCTCGTCGTTCCTTTCGGGTGCGCCTTGGTACCGCTCTCTCTCCCTCTTTTCAGCAATACGAAGGTGTGTCCCAGGGTAGTGTTCTGAGCACTACTCTTTTTCTGGTTGCCCTCAATGGTCTTCTTTCCTCTCTTCCTTCTGGTGTCTTCTCCGCTCTCTATGTCGATGATCTTACCCTTTGTTGTCAGGGTGATGATTCGCCTCTCCTTCAACGCCGGCTTCAACTTGCGATTGATGCCGTGTCGTCTTGGGCCACAGGTCATGGCTTCAAGTTCTCTACTTCTAAGACTTGTGCCATGACTTTTACGCGGAAACGGGTTGTTCTTCGTCCCTCTTTGTCACTTTATGGTCATCCCCTTGAATACAAAGATTCCGCGAAGCTTTTGGGGTTATTCCTTTACAATCGTTTGTCTTGGTCTCCCCATATCTCTTACCTCCGTGTTGAGTGCTCTAAGTCCCTTACCCTCCTTCGGGTCTTGTCCCATACTTCTTGGGGGGCAGATAGGCGCACTCTCCTTGCTTTACATTCCTCTCTCGTCCTGTCTAAGCTCGATTATGGTTGCCCTGCTTACTCGTCTGCTTCTCATTCTACTCTTCGCCGTCTTGATGCTTTGCACCATACTGGGTTGCGCCTCAGTTCTGGTGCCTTTCGTTCGACTCCCGTCCTTAGCTTGTATGTTGACACTGGCTTCCTGTCTCTCCAGGACCGCCGTGATCGCTACTGTCTTCGCTATCTTGCGCGGTCCTTGCAACATCCTTCCTCTCGTCTCTGTCGTGCTTTAACTTTTACCCCTCCTGCGGTTCCTGTTCCTCTTCACCACCTCCCTCTTTCTGTCCGGTTATCTCGCCTACAGGATTCTCTTTCCGTTCGTATTTCTGATGTTTCTCCTCGTGTTGTTCCTTCTTTGCCCCCGTGGAGGGTCCCTCTTCCGCGGTTTTGTACATCCTTGACTCGTATCACTAAAGCTTTTACCCCTCCTACAGTTCTAAAACGCCTTTTCCTCGAGCACTTTTCTTCTCACTCCCGCTCCGTTTCTGTCTTCACCGATGGGTCTAAGTCAGCGGACGGTGTTGGCTACTCTGTTGTTTTTCCTGATCGCACTTATATGTGTCGCTTGCCTCCGGAGACTAGCATCTTTACAGCGGAACTTTATGCTATTCTCTATGCTCTTCGTCTCCTGCTTTCTCGTTGTCAGTCTTCCTTTGTGGTTGTTGTTGACTCTCGTAGTGCCCTCATGGCTCTCGGGTGCTTTAATCCAGTTCATCCGGTAGTTGTCGAGATCCAGCATTGGCTGTTTCTCGTTCACAGTAAATTTAAGTCGGTTGAGTTTTGTTGGGTTCCCAGCCATATTGGCGTGTCTTTAAATGAGCGTGCGGATGCTGCCGCTAAGGAAGCTGTCCGCTCTTGTCCCATCTCTCGTAAAGGCATTCCGTATTCCGACTTTTACCCGGTTATCCATTCCTCAGTCCTTACCCGTTGGCAGGCTTCTTGGTTGTCTGTTACTGGTAACAAGCTACGTACTCTTAAATGTTGTGTTTCCTCGTGGCCGTCCTCCTTCCACCGTAACCGGCGGTGGGAAACAGCTCTAGCGAGGTTGCGTATTGGCCATACTCGCTTAACCCATGGTCACTTGATGGAGCGCCGCCCTGCTCCTTATTGTCCTAGTTGCATTGTCCCTCTTACGGTCGTGCATGTCCTTCTTGAATGTCCTGACTTCCAGGACGAGCGTGTGTCTTGCTTTCCGACCGCCCCTCGCGGTCACCTGTCCCTCGATAGAATTCTTGGTGACTCGGATACTTTTGATATCGTTCGCCTTATGCGTTTTTGTTCTCGTATTGGCATCCTTGGTGATATTTAGCGCCCTCTGATTATTTTGCGTATTTGATGGTGCTACATAGCCTTCCCGGTTTGGTGCCTTCTTCTGATAATTACTTACTTACTTACTTAAAGCTCTCCGAATGTACTTGTTAGAAAGACGACAGGAGAGATATCAAATAATATACACGTGGAAAATACTGGTGGGCCAGGTCCCAAATCTGCACAGTAAAATAACAACATATTGAAGTGAACGATATGGAAGAAAATGCAGGATAGAATCATTGAAGAGCAGAGGTTATCTTGAGACGATTTCGGGGCTTTTTAGTGTCCCCGCGGCCCGGTCCTCGACCAGGCCTTCACCCCCAGGAAGCAGCCATTGACAGCTGACTTACACCCAGGTACCTATTTTTACTGCTAGGTAACAGGGGCATAGGGTGAAAGAAACTGCCCATTGTTTCTCGCCGGTGCCTGGGATCGAACCCAGGACCACAGGATCACAAGTCCAGTGTGCTGTCCGCTCGGCCGACCGGCTCCCGATATGCCATAGGCACAATTTAGAGAGAACTGTATAAACATCAGAGGTTCACGGTTGTTCAACATCCTCCCAGCAAGTATAAAAAATATTGCCGGAACAACCATGGACATCTTTAAGAGGAAACTATCTAGTTTCTTCAAAGGAGTGCCAGACCAACCGGGCTGCGGTGGGTATGTGGGCCTGCGGGCGGTTGCAAGCAACAGCCTAATGGACCAAACTCTTGCAAGTCAAGCCTGGCCTCGAGCCGGGCTTGGGGAGTCGAAGAACTCCCAGAACCCCATCAACCAGGTTATATTAGCCTTATTGATAATTATATTAGCATGTAACTAGCAATTATATTAGCCTGACTGGCAATTATGTTAACCCGATTAGCAATTATGTGTGGCTGACTGGCAATTCAAATTTTTTTGAATTTGAATTATGTTAACCTGACTGGCTAACATAATCCTCTATTCTTAAGTATTCTAATATAAGATCCTAAACAGGATGTTATCCTGTAACTGGCCACTATCTTATCCTGTAATTTTTAATTTTATTATCCTGAAACTGGCCTCTTAACTGGTAATTATGTTAGCCTGATTGGTAGTTATATTTGTCTGTATCTGGCAATTAAATTAGCTTGACTGGCAATCTTATTAGCCCGAAACTAGCAATTTGTTTAGTCTGAGTGACAATTAGCATGGTTGACAGGTATATTACCCTGACTGTCAATTACATATATTTGCTTAAATCTGGCAGTTACACCAACCTTAGTTCGACAATTATAAAACTCATGAATCTGAAAGTTAAATTAACCTAATTATGGTAATTATATTAGCCTGACAATTTTATTGATGAATCTGGCAATTATATTAGCCTGAACCTGGCCTTAACCTAATTATGGTAATTATATTAACCTGACAATTTTATTGATGAATCTGGCAATTATATTAGCCTGAACCTGGCCTTTGCATTTTCCAGAAACTGGCCTTTTATAAACCAGAACTTGGCATTCATATTAGTCTGACTACAACATTGTTGTTATAATATGGAGTATTTAATTGAAGGCTTAACTATTAGTACTGTATTTATTTTTTAAGCTTTTATAAACTAGAAACAGATTCCTATTTAATAACCCAATAGTGTGATTTAACCAAACTAAAAATGCTCTGCAAATCAAGGTACCCAGAATGTGGAATGACCTACCCAATCATGTCAAAGGCTGTACCCCTCTCAACCAGTTCAAGAGTAAAACCAAGTACTACCTAATAAACTCCATGTAACCTGCCTTACCTCCTAAATGTCAACCTGTGTCTCGCTGTTTTCAAACATTATTGATTATTAACCAACTTGTTTAACTTCTGATATCTGCCATGTATAAACTTAAGGAAAATTTTAATCTTTGTTTATTTAGGTAAAATTCCTTCTGTTTTGTTGTATTTTCTGCTGTTATATCCATCATGTAATTATTATCATTCTCATTTTCTTTTTTCAATTAAATTTTTGGTTTTTATCTCAATTAGTATTAATTTTTTATGGTGATGAAGGTGGTGGTGCTTTAGTTGCTTCTGGTGATAATGGTGGTGCTGTGGGTGGTGCTTCGGTTTCTCCTTGTTCTTCCCCCATATTTTTTCCCCCACACCATGTCCGAAATGATGTGCGTATTAATGGCTTCAGCCATTGTATGTACTAGCTCTATTAATCCGATATTATGTTTGTAACTCATTTTCAATGTATGTACCTTTACCTGACTAAATATCTTATCTTAGATTTACAAATGCTTAAATCTGACAGTATATTAATATACAAGGATGTCTCCATTGAAATTTGTGATTTTAAATGTTTATATTAGGCCTTAATTTGAATATTGTTTGTTTGATAGGTATGGTCATTATAGGCCTGTATTATCAGGTATAGGAATAGCCTATAATATTTTGATCAGTTGTACGTATAACATATTGTTGGCTTGATGCATGTGAATGATGTGGAATTATTATTTATTTAGGCTCTATCATTAGTTTATATTATTTATAAATAAAATAATGTGCAACACTTGTCTCTTACTTAAAACCTGTTATTATATAAAAATAACTAAAGAAATGTCTCTACAATGTCATCATCCACACTGTAACTAGGAATGTTTTAGAACTTAACAATTGTCCATACGTACAAGGTCACTTTAACCATGTCTTTTTTTAATTAGCACATAAATGAGCTCAATGTAACATTGTTTATTTACCCAGTGACAATTCTTCGGTATTTGTTAATCATAATTCATAGTTATTAACCACTGCACTGTACAGAGCACCAGTAGGCGTTAGATCAGGGGTACCCCTGCAGGTGCTTGTATTTTTAGCATAGGATTCAAAGCTGGTGTGCGGTGACTCAGGTACGAAATGAATGCCTGAGGCCTCCAGTGATCGCCAGCCATTTAAAAAAAAATCCAGCATGCCCCAGGGCCATGAGGCACCTCAGTTACAAGGAAGTAACCATGTCTGATGCATCGTCTACGAGCTCCCAGTCCACGTTCAGCCGTGGTGCTGCAAAATGACTCTCGGAGGAGAAAATACGGGTCATATTGTATGATGATAGACCGATTGTTGACGAGTTAGGCTACAGTCTAGAAAAATACCTATCACAGATCTTGACATGAGTGATGGCGACACTGAGGTGGACGATGTTGAGAGTATGTACAGTACACGTGCCTCGCTCAGCTTCCCAGGCCGCTCTGGGTCAACACCACTAGAGTAACATCATCTATGTCACATGACTTGAGCTTATTTGTTTTTCGTCCCTCTTTGTCACTTTATGGTCATCCCCTTGAGTACAAAGATTCCGCGAAGCTTTTGGGGTTATTCCTTGACACTCATTTGTCTTGGTCTCCCCATATCTCTTACCTCCGTGTTGAGTGCTCTAAGGCCCTTACTCTCCTTCGGGTATTGTCCCATACTTCTTGGGGAGCGGATAGGCGCACTCTCCTTGCTTTACATTCCTCTCTCGTCCTGTCTAAGCTCGATTATGGTTGCCCTGCTTACTCGTCTGCTTCTCCTTCTACTCTTCGCCGTCTTGATGCTTTGCACCATACTGGGTTGCGCCTCAGTTCTGGTGCCTTTCGTTCGACTCCCGTCCTTAGCTTGTATGTTGACACTGGCTTCCTGTCTCTCCAGGACCGCTGTGATCGCTACTGTCTTCGCTATCTTGCGCAGTCCTTACAACATCCTTCCTCTCGCCTCTGTCATGCTTTAACTTTTACCCCTCCTGCGGTTCCTGTTCCTCTTCACCTCCTCCCACTTTGTCCGGTTATCTCGCTTACAGGATTCTCTTTCCGTTCATGTTTCTAATATTTCTCCTCGTGTTGCCCCCCCGTTGTTGCTTCTTTGCCCCCGTGGAGAGTCCCCCTTCCGCAGTTTTGTACATCCTTGACCCGCATCACTAAAGCTTTTACCCCTCCTACGGTTCTAAAACGCCTTTTCCTTGAGCACTTCTCACTCCCGCTCCGTTTCTGTCTTCACCGATGGGTCTAAGTCTGCGGACGGTGTTGGCTACTCTGTTGTTTTTCCTGATCGCACTTATATGTGTCACTTACCTCCGGAGACTAGCATCTTTACAGCGGAGCTTTATGCTCTTCTCTATGCTCTTCGTCTCCTGCTTTCTGGTTGTCAGTCTTCCTTTGTAGTTGTTGTTGACTCTCGTAGTGCCCTCATGGCTCTCGGGTCCTTTAATCCGGTTCATCTAGTAGTTGTCGAGATCTAGCATTGGCTGTTTCTTGTTCACAGTAAATTTAAGTTGGTTGAGTTTTATTGGGTTCCTAGCCATATTGGTGTGTCTTTAAATGAGCGTGCGGATGCTGCCGCCAATGAAGCTGTCCGGCCGCTCTTGTACCATCTCTCGTAAAGGTATTCCATATTCCGACTTTTACCCGGTTATCCATTCCTCCATTCTTACCCGTTGGCAGGCTTCTTGGTCGTCTGTTACTGGTAACAAACTATGTACACTTAAATGTTGTGTTTCCTCGTGGCCGTCCTCCTACCACCGTAACCGGCGATGGGAAACAGCTCTGGGGAGGTTGCGAATTGGCCATACTCAAATCAAATAAAATTAAATCAAATCAAATGTTTATTTAGGTAAGGTACATACATACAAGAGGTTTTACAAAGAGTGATGGATTTATAGATAGGGCTAGTACATACAATGCCTAAAGCCACTATTACGCAAAGCGTTTCGGGCAGGGAAAACTTAAATGACTAAAGCTTAATACTAATTGAGCATAAAGAATAAAATGAAAACATAGCTGAAAAAGCAGCACAAATACAATTCTGTCGACAAACAGCACTCTTTAAAAAAAAAAACAGACATTGGTTGACAATAGAGGGGTAAGGTAGGTTACAGGGAATTTATTAGGTATAGCTTCGTTTTTATCTTAAACTGGTTGAGAGAGGTACAGTCTTTAACATGGTTGGGAAGGTCATTCCACAATCTGGGTCCCTTGATTTGTAGAGCATTTCTAGTTTGATTAAGTCGTACTCTAGGAATATCAAAACTGTATTTATTTCTGGTGTGGTGCTCGTGGGTTCTGTTACAACCATCTATGAAGCTTTTGAGGTAAGGATTGGCATTACAGTTTAGCGTTTTATATATGTATAATACACTTTCATAGCTTGTGGACCCCAGTTGGGAACCTAGCTTGTGGACCCCAGGTTGGGAACCTAGCTTGTGGACCCCTGGTTGGGAACCTAGCTTTTGGACCCCAGGTTGGGAACCTAGCTTGTGGACCCCAGGTTGGGAACCTAGCTTGTGGACCCCAGGTTGGGAACCTAGCTTGTGGACCCCAGGTTGGGAACCTAGCTTGTGGACCCCAGGTTGGGAACCTAGCTTGTGGACCCCAGGTTGGGAACCTAGCTTGTGGACCCCCAGGTTGGGAGCCTAGCTTGTGGACCCCAGGTTGGGAACCTAGCTTGTGGACCCCTGGTTGGGAACCTAGCTTGTGGACCTCAGGTTGGGAACCTAGCTTGTGGACCCCAGGTTGGGAACCTAGCTTGTGGACCCCAGGTTGGGAACCTAGCTTGTGGACCCCAGGTTGGGAACCTAGCTTGTGGACCCCAGGTTGGGAACCTAGCTTGTGGACCCCCAGGTTGGGAGCCTAGCTTGTGGACCCCAGGTTGGGAATCTAGCTTGTGGACCCCAGGTTGGGAACCTAGCTTGTGGACCCCAGGTTGGGAGCCTAGCTTGTGGATCCCAGGTTGGGAACCTAGCTTGTGGACCCCAGGTTGGGAACCTAGCTTGTGGACCCCAGGTTGGGAACCTAGCTTGTGGACCCCCAGGTTGGGAACCTAGCTTGTGGACCCCCAGGTTGGGAGCCTAGCTTGTGGACCCCAGGTTGGGAATCTAGCTTGGGGACCCCAGGTTGGGAACCTAGCTTGTGGACCCCCAGGTTGGGAGCCTAGCTTGTGGACCCCAGGTTGGGAATCTGGCTTGTGTACCCCAGGTTTTGAACCTGGCTTGTGGACCCCAGGTTGGGAACCTGGCTTGTGGAACCCAGGTTGGGAACCTGGCTTGTGGACCCCAGGTTGGGAACCTAGCTTGTGGACCCCAGGTTGGGAACCTAGCTTGTGGACCCCAGGTTCGGAACCTAGCTTGTGGACCCCAGGTTCGGAACCTGGCTTGTGGACCCCAGGTTGGGAACCTAGCTTGTGGACCCCAGGTTGGGAACCTAGCTTGTGGACCCCAGGTTAGGAACCTAGCTTGTGGACCCCAGGTTGGGAACCTAGCTTGTGGACCCCAGGTTGGGAGCCTAGCTTGTGGAACCCAGGTTGGGAACCTAGCTTGTGGACCCCAGGTTGGGAACCTAGCTTGTGGACCCCAGGTTCGGAACCTAGCTTGTGGACCCCAGGTTCGGAACCTGGCTTGTGGACCCTAGGTTGGGAACCTAGCTTGTGGACCCCAGGTTGGGAACCTGGCTTGTGGACCCCAGGTTGGGAACCTAGGTTGTGGACCCCAGGTTGGGAACCTAGCTTGTGGACCCCAGGTTGGGAACCTAGCTTGTGGACCCCAGGTTGGGAACCTAGCTTGTGGACCCCAGGTTGGGAACCTAGCTTGTTGACCCCAGGTTAGGAACCTAGCTTGTGGACCCCAGGTTGGGAACCTAGCTTGTGGACCCCAGGTTGGGAACCTAGCTTGTGGACCCCAGGTTCGGAACCTAGCTTGTGGACCCCAGGTTGGGAACCTGGCTTGTGGACCCCAGGTTGGGAACCTAGCTTGAGGACCCCAGGTTAGGAACCTAGCTTGTGGACCCCCAGGTTGGGAACCTAGCTTGTAGACCCCAGGTTAGGAACCTAGCTTGTGGACCCCAGGTTGGGAACCTAGCTTGTGGACCCCAGGTTAGGAACCTAGCTTGTGGACCCCAGTTTGGGAACCTAGCTTGTGGACCCCAGGTTAGGAACCTCTGCTGTTAATGATAAAGGAACTGTCAAATACAATTCTTATGCTCTTATATTGTCCCACAAACCACTTGCCTCACACTAAGCTTCTCTACCAGACACATGTTCTCTTTATACACACCAACAACTCTTAATGCTCGTTTTGTCTAACATACGACAAATTATATAATAGTTATTGTAACAAGTTGGCAACTAAAACAGTCGCTGGAGCCTTCCAATCATCTCGTAAGTATTGACATCAATCTAAGTAACAAGTCATTTTCCAAACCAAAATGTATAATAATAATGTTAAATATAATAATAACTCTTAAGATGATTACAAAAAAGAAATAAAGTTTACGTCTTTAAATATATTTTATATTAGTGATATTTATGTTATTGTCTTATATAACAAAGTTAACGGGAAAAAAGCAGTCGGTCTAAATAAGATCATGATATTCTTAATTTAGTATTTATATTCCATTATAACATTTTTGGGTCCTTCGTAAGGGATCAAATAGTTGTAAAATGTATTATTGTTAATATATGAATGAAATTTAGCAAAGTAATTCACTATTACGGGCCCGAATAGCTGAGTGGACAGGGCTCGGGATTCGTAGACCTAAGGTTCAGGGTTCGATCCCCGAGGGAGGTGAAAACAAATGGGCAGAGTGTCTTTCGCCCTGATGCACCTGTTCACCTAGCAGTAAATAGGTACCTGGTAGTTAGACAGCTGCTACGGGTTGCTTCCTGGGGATGACATAAGATAACCTTATGATAACCTCAAGATAACGTCATCTCAAGATAACCACCATAGCCAGTGTGTGTGTCTAAAAGGTCTCTATGTCTGAGTGGGAAAATATTCCTAAGAAGTTAATATTGTCTTCCATGTTTAGTGAAGTGTTACTCGCCAACATTACTGATCAATGTCGGTGGTGTGGTTTAGTGAAGTGTTACTCACCAACATTACTGATCAATGTCGGTGGTGTGGTTTAGTGAAGTGTTACTCACCAACATTACTGATCAATGTCGGTGGTATGGTTTAGTGAAGTGTTACTCACCAACATTACTGATCAATGTCGGTGGTATGGTTTTGTGAAGTGTTACTCACCAACATTACTGATCAATGTCGGTGGGATGGTTTAGTGAAGTGTTACTCGCCAACATTACTGATCAATGTCGGTGGGATTGTTTAGTGAAGTGTTACTCGCCAACATTACTGATCAATGTCGGTGGTATGGTTCTGATCCTTTGTAAACAAGAGGTTGTAACTTGCTGTAATGATCTCTAATTAATTGTCTTCCACCTCCAACTGATCTTATTTATACATGGTGGTACAGGTGAAGAGGACTTGTGACTCCTGTTAGCAAGGCTGACAGCTCTTCCTTCCCATTGTTCATGATAAGTCTTGTCTTCTTGTTCTCCTTAGAACACTATCTCCCAATCCTGGTACCCAATTACTTCTCGAAGAACAAAAGTGAACAGTTCCATGGGAGCTATCATCGGGAAAGCACCAAGCCATTACGACTATATAGCACTAGGAAGGGGTCAGGATTAGGGATGGGACGGGGGGAAGGAATGGTGCCCAACTGCTGGGAAGGGGGTCAGGATAAGGATTAGTGATGGAACGGAGGGAAGGAATGGTGCCTAATCACTTGGACGGTCGGGGATTGAACGTGGACCTGTATGAAGCCAGACTGTCGCTCTACCCTCCAATCATCACTCTTCACGACTCTAACCCAGACTAATTGCACCACTTATAAGAACAATTGTAACTTCGTTGTCTTAAAGGCTACTCCGCCCAACCACTTGGGCTGGACGGAAGAGCGACGGTCTCTTCATGCATGCCTGCGTTCAATCCCCGATCGTCAAAACGGTTGGGCACTAATCTAATCCCCACCCACCTCCGTTCCATCGCAAATATCTTGTCCTGACCCCTTCTAAGTGGTAGTTCCCTTCCCTTAAGGCTGTTCCAACTCTCCCACGATCATCTACTGATCTGTCACAGTAGATAAGGTGTGTGTGCTCAGTACTATTGATAAAGAGGTCAGTGTGATTTTTGACAGCAGTCCATTCACCTGGGCTCTAGGAGACTCGAACCATGGACCCCACATGTGTGAGGACAACCTCTACCAACTGGGCTATTAAGAAGTCTTAATAAGGAAAGTTTCCAGCAGCAACATCCTGCTGCCTAACTGAAATTTTCGACTTTCTTTTTATCTGACAAAATTTCCTAGTAGACAACGACACGATATTATGGAAAATGATTATTTTCTAGATAGATATATTAGAGTATTTACACTATAACAGGGGAAGGTTTTGGTTGTGTTCCATACATAGTTTTTTAATTAAAAACATTTAACAAGTGATTGTGAAGAAGATTTACAAAGGTGATTACAAATTTACCAAGGAGGATTACTGAAGATTAAAGTTTGATTACAAAGGAGGTACACTGCTGCTTCCTAGGGATGTGTAACAAAAAAGGAGGCCTGGTCGAGGACCGGGCCGCAGGGATGCTGAGCCCCACGACCCAGGATAATAGGTGGCGTATTGTGTCTTATCCTTAAGGTGGATAATAGGTGGCGTATTGTGTACTGTCCACGACACTGGACAATTGGTAGCGTATTGTGTCTTATCCTTAAGGTGGACAATAGGTGGCGTATTGTGTACTGTCCACGACACTGGACAATTGGTAGCGTATTGTGTCTTATCCTTAAGGTGGACAATAGGTGGCGTATTGTGTACTGTCCACGACACTGGACAATAGGTGGTGTATTGTGTCTTATCCTTAAGGTGGACAATAGGTGGCGTATTGTGTACTGTCCACGACACTGGACAATTGGTGGCGTATTGTGTCTTATTCTTAAGGTGGACAATAGGTGGCGTATTGTGTACTGTCCACGACACTGGACAATAGGTGGCGTATTGTGTACTGTCCACGACACTGGACAATAGGTGGCGTATTGTGTACTGTCCACGACACTGGACAATTGCTGGCGTATTGTGTACTGTCCACGACACTGGACAATAGGTGGCGTATTGTGTACTGTCCACGACACTGGACAATTGGTGGCGTATTGTGTACTGTCCACGACACTGGACAATTGGTGGCGTATTGTGTACTGTCCACGACACTGGACAATAGGTGGCGTATTGTGTACTGTCCACGACACTGGACAATAGGTGGTGTATTGTGTACTGTCCACGACACTGGACAATAGGTGGCGTATTGTGTACTGTCCACGACACTGGACAATTGCTGGCGTATTGTGTACTGTCCACGACACTGGACAATAGGTGGTGTATTGTGTACTGTCCACGACACTGGACAATAGGTGGCGTATTGTGTACTGTCCACGACACTGGACAATTGCTGGCGTATTGTGTACTGTCCACGACACTGGACAATTGGTGGCGTATTTTGTACTGTGCACGACACTGGACAATTGCTGGCGTATTGTGTACTGTCCACGACATTGGACAATAGGTGGCGTATTGTGTACTGTCCACGACACTGGAGAATAGGTGGCGTATTGTGTACTGTCCACGACACTGGTCAATTGCTGGTGTATTGTGTACTGTCCACGACACTGGACAATAGGTGGCGTATTGTGTACTGTCCACGACACTGGAGAATAGGTGGCGTATTGTGTACTGTCCACGACACTGGACAATTGGTGGCGTATTGTGTCTTATCCTTAAGGTGGACAATAGGTGGCGTATTGTGTACTGTCCACGACACTGGACAATTGGTGGCGTATTGTGTCTTATCCTTAAGGTGGACAATAGGTGGCGTATTGTGTACTGTCCACGACACTGGACAATTGGTGGCGTATTGTGTCTTATCCTTAAGGTGGACAATAGGTGGCGTATTGTGTACTGTCCACGACACTGGACAATTGGTGGCGTATTGTGTCTTATCCTGAAGGTGGACAATAGGTGGCGTATTGTGTACTGTCCACGACACTGGACAATAGGTGGCGTATTGTGTACTGTCCACGACACTGGACAATAGGTTGCGTATTGTGTACTGTCCACGACACTGGACAATTGGTGGCGTATTGTGTACTGTCCACGACACTGGACAATTGCTGGCGTATTGTGTACTGTCCACGACACTGGACAGTAGGTGGCGTATTGTGTACTGTCCACGGCACTGGACAATAGGTGGCGTATTGTGTACTGTCCACGACACTGGACAATTGCTGGCGTATTGTGTACTGTCCACGACACTGGACAATAGGTGGCGTATTGTGTACTGTCCACGACACTGGACAATTGCTGGCGTATTGTGTACTGTCCACGACACTGGACAATTGGTTGCGTAATGTGTCTTATCCTTAAAGTGGACCATAGGTTGCGTATACAATTACAAAATACAAATACAAATATTTATTCAGGTACAGTACATACATACAAGGTGAGATACAACGTTGATGGATTTATAGATAGAGCTTGTACATACAATGCCTAAAGCCACTATTACGCAAAGCGTTTCGGGCAGGAAAAACACTAAGCCAAACTTAATACTAATTGAGATTAAAGTATAAATTGTGTTGAGAAAAATAAGAAAAAATGGAAAAAAGGAGGGGGGGGGAGGAAACATGGCAGAAAAAAAAACAAAAATACAATTTGGTCAACAAACAGCATTGTTTAAGGTGCTGCCATCTGTGGCTTAGGTTGACATTAATAAGTTTTCTCCAAAATTGGCACCCTTACAGATAGGCTTATGTGCAGTCAGGTGTATAAGTTTCATGCAAATCGTCCGATAAAAAAAAATTTAAAAAAAAAATTGAAAAAAAATTAACTTAAATGTTTTTCTAATAAAACTAATTATAATATTTTTTTAATGTATGCTATTGTGATAGCAAAGAGTCAAAGACTTTATTATTTTCTTATGTATTTTCAACTAACATAAACGTTTGAATACCTTTTACGTTTTTATTCAAATTACATGAAACTTACACCTTATATGTAAAGTGTATGTATCTAAACTCCCAACTTATGGTTTGTTCCTAAGTTCATTTATTGATTTTATAATAGCAATAAACATGACATATTTGCATAATTTTTTGGGGGAACTTTGAATATTTGTATTAAGAAAAGTAAAGATGTTTTGGAAACTCCATAAGTTACGAACCTTTATTATATGCTAATGTATCAGAAAAGTGCCATAGAATGATTATATCTGAAAGGTGTGTTGTTTTATTCAAACTTAAAAATGTGTAAAATTCGTTGAAAAAAAAAAAATTCTCCCTTGCTATTTACGCTGCAGTACTGAAACTTGGAACAATTGCCGCGCTCTTCATACACAACTAGTGAAAAAATATTAATAATAATAATAATAATAATAATAATAATAATAATAATAATAATAATAATTTTTATTTAGGTAAAGGTACATACATAAAGAGATTTTACAAAGTTTGTTGGCTTTATAGATAGAGCTAGTACATACAATGCGCAAAGCCACTATTACGCAAAGCGTTTCGGGCAGGAAAAAACACTAATGACTCAAGCTTAAAACTAATGGGTAAAAAGAATAAAATGTGTTGAGTACAAATAAAAATAGAAGTAAAAGAGGGGGGAACATTGTTGAAAAAGCAGCACAAATACAATTACAAATTATTAAAGAAAATTACATTCAAACAGCTTTGAATTGAAAGACAAAAAAAAAAAACAAAAAACATAAATGGGTTGACAACAGAGGGGTAAGGTAGGTTACAGGGAATTTATTAGGTATAGTTTCGTTTTTAACTTAAACTGGTTGAGAGAGGTACAGTCTTTAACATGGTTGGGAAGGTCATTCCACATTCTGGGCCCCTTGATTTGTAGAGCATTTCTGGTTTGATTAAGTCGTACTCTAGGAATATCAAAACTGTATTTATTTCTAGTGTGGTGCTCATGGGTTCTGTTACAACCTTCTATGAAGCTTTTGAGATCAGGATTGGCATTATAGTTTAGCGTTTTATATATGTATAATACACATGAGAGAATGTGCAGTGACTTAATGTCTAACATATTCAGAGATTTGAGTAGGGGTACCGAGTGATGTCTGGGGCCAGAATTGGATATTGTCCTTATAGCAGCTTTGTGTTGAGTAATTAGAGGACGTAAGTGATTTTGGGTAGTAGAGCCCCAAGCACAAATACCATAGTTGAGATATGGATAGATAAGGGAGTAATAGAGAGTCACCAGGGCAGGGCGTGGTACATAATATCTGATCTTAGAAAGAATGCCCACAGTTTTTGAAACTTTTTTTGATATGTTTAGAATGTGTCCCTGGAAATTCAGCTTGTGGTCAATAAGAATGCCAAGGAATTTGCCATCTAATTTGTTACAAATTTGGGTATTGTTTATTTTGAGATTTATTTGATTAGAGGATTTATTGCCAAACATAATATAGAAAGTTATGTCAATGTTAAGGGTGAGTTTGTTGGCAGTTTGTTGGCAGTTTGTTGGTGAGTTTGTTGGTATTGGTTGACATTGAACAACTTTTCCAAAACCAAAGTAATGCTTCCTGTGTATTGCTTCCTCTTGGAATATCAAATAGGTATTTGTTTCTGGTGTGGTGCTCATGGGATCTGTTACAACCTTCTAGGTAGCTTTTAAGGACAGGATTGACATTAGTTCAGCGTTTTATATATATAAAATACACATGAGAGGATGTGCAGGAACTTAATATCTAACATAATGGGAGATTTGAGTAGGGGTACCGAGTGATGTCTGGGGCCAGAGTTGGATATTGTCTTAATAGCAGCTTTGTGTTGAGTAATTAGAGGACGTAAATGATTTTGGGTAGTAGAACCCCAAGCACAAATACCATAGTTGAGATAAGGATAGATGAGGGAGTAATAGAGCGTCACCAGGGCAGGGCATGGTACATAATATCTGATCTTAGAAAGAATGCCAACAGTTTTTGAAACTTTTTTTGATATATGTAGAATGTGTCCCTGGAAATTCAGCTTGCGGTCAATGAGAACGCCAAGGAATTTGTCATCTACTTTGTTACAAATTTGGGTATTGTTAATCCTGAGATTTATTTGATTTGAGGATTTATTGCCAAACAAAATATAGAAAGTTTTGTCAATATTGAGGGTGAATTTGTTGGCAGTTAGCCAGTGATGGACTTTATTTAGCTCAGTATTCACTGTGACATTTAGAGCAAGGGGGTCAGGACTGGAGTAAATGAAGGTCGTGTCGTCAGCAAAAAGAATTGGTTTGAGATGTTGGGAGGCATTTGGAAGGTCATTAATGTAGATGAGAAAGAGGAGAGGGCCAAGTATGCTGCCCTGGGGAACACCAATGTTGATGGGTAGGGTGGGAGAAATTGAATTATTCACAGAAACATACTGGAGCCTGTCAGTAAGGTAAGACTTAATGTACTGCAGGGAGTGACCTCTGACTCCATAATGTTGTAATTTAAGAAGAAGGTTTTGGTCGTTAACAGTGTCAAAAGCCTTATGCAGGTCCACAAATAACCCAACAGGGAACTCATTTTTATCAAGAGCTGTATGTATCAAGTTAATCATACTAATAAGTGCAGCGTTAGTGCTTTTTTGGGGTCTGAAGCCATATTGACAAGAGCTAAGTATATTGTGTTTGGCTAGATAAGAGTAAAGCTGCTTATAGATTAGTTTTTCAAATATTTTTGACAAGTTTGGCAGAATTGATATAGGTCTGAAGTTGTTAACATCAGTGGGATCCCCACATTTGTGGACAGGGGTTACTCTCGCATTTTTTAGAATATCTGGAAAGGTTTGGAGTTCAATGACTTGTTGAAGAGCAATGCAATGGCAGGAGCTAAAAATCTGGAGGCTTTTTTGTAAATAAGAGTTGGTATCTCCTCAAGGGCACTAGACTTGGTTTTAAGGGAAAGGATTATGTCAGTAACATCAATGGAATTAGTAGGCATTAGGTACAGAGACTGTGGATAGTTACCTGTAAGATAGTCCTGAATATTAGTGTTATACTCAAATTGTTTGACGGTTGAAGTCTTTTTTACACCAATTCCTCTTAAATAACAGTACAACACACACAATGATCAGTTGATACTTGCGACGATGACTGACGACGATTGCAGTAGCTTGAAACACTCACAAGACTTGATGCTGTCGGCGTTGGTGAAGGTGGTGGTGGGTGATGCAGGTCCCAAGATGGCGCGGGAAATTAAAAAATCGCTGGCGGCGAATTACTCTTCCCTCGCTGATGAAATTTCGTTCTCACTTGTAAATGCTGCGCCTTACTTTTGAAATCGTCGACCTAGAGTAGTGGCTGATAGCAGGACCCCGGACTGGCACAATAATTGATGCGTGGGTGGCAGGATAGCGGCTTATGGCGACAGCTGGAACACAAGGCGGTGTGGGTACTTGGAATTTCGTTTCCAGAAAAATAATTCTGGATCCCACTGCTGCTACCAGTATTCGTTGCCGTCTTTGGTTGAATGTTGGTTGTAGTTATACACAGCAGACACTTCAGTAGTTTTATTGAGTGAGGCAACAAGGTGTATAACTGGCCAGCCGAGGTCCTACCTACTCTGGGTCTGTGAGAATACTGCGGCCTGCTGGGAGCACGGCTGGTGACTCTCTGTCTGGGATGACGTCAGAGGCCTACTCGCCTGTGATTGGTTATGTTTCAACCGTCATACAATTTGAGTATAACATTAGTACTGGAAGATGGAATATCATTTGCAAGGGATGACCCAATGGAAGAGAAGAACCTATTGAACTAAAGAGCAGTGTCAGAGGCTGAAAGCAGACCATCATTATTGGACAGGAGTATTGGTTTGTTATTTAAAATCTTCTTTGATCCCATTATTTGTGAAATTGTGCTCCATGTTTTCTTAATATTGCCCTTTGTGTGGGTAAATTTATCTTCGTAGTATTTAATTTTGGCTCTTCTAATTATTTTAGATAGCAATGATGAGTAATTCTTTGAAAATTCTTTGGAGACGATTCCTAACCTATACTTCTTCTCAAGGTCATGTTTTTTATTAATGAATTTAGGTATTCCCTTTGTAAGCCAGGGATTGTTTAGCCTTTTAGTTGTGACTTGTTTCGTTAGCATAGGACAGTGGGTGTTATAAAGGCTGAGAGTTTTTTGAAGAAAAGATTGCACTGCTAGGTTGATGTCCCATATGTTACCTAATTCGGTCTCTTAGTTGACATTAGCAGCAGCAGCTATAAAATTGCCTATTGCAGTTTCATTGTACAGCCTAAAGCTTATCTCCCTTGTCTCTAGAGGTGGTTTGTTAATGTTAGTTAAGAGAAATGTGGGGTAATGGTCTGTAGTGTTATCGGTGATTATCCCTGAAGTAAGCGGAGAGGTTATGTTGGTGCAGATGTGATCAAGAGCCGTGGCAGTACTATCAGTGATTCTAGTAAGTCTAGTGATTAAGGGTATGAGGAAGCAGGAATTCATACAGTTGAGGAAGCTGGCAGCAGTAGGGTTTTCAGGCTCGCAGAGGTCAATATTAAAGTCCCCCTGCGATAATTAGATAGCTTTGGTTCAGTCTGTTACCTTGTATTAGATTTCTAAGGTTAGAGTTGAATTCGGACACATCAGTGTTAGGAATTCTATAGACTGCTCCAACAGTCAGGACAGACTCAGCACCCTTGACTGAAACTGGCGAAGATATACTCCCCACAGCAGTCTCTAGTTCTAATTACTTTTAAGCATGCCAGTTCTTGGTTCTTCTTCCGATTTTACAGACTCAGTAAATACTGAGACGTGCACAGAGAGAGATGGCAAAGCATTTCATAATGAATGCCATCGGAGCCCACTGCTGTAGAACCACAGAGGACTAGGGCAGACTGAAGCTCAGAGAGAGAGAAGGGATCATTATAGGGAAGGCGAAGATGAGTACAGAAATTTAAAGGACGAGATTCAAGAATAGGCTTACGAAGAAGGAAGGATTGGGGAAGATGAGAACCAGAACTAACATGAAAAGTGGGAACCCAGTTCGGTAACGACCTGCAATGGGTCCGCCACAAAAACACCACGGAGGCAAAGGACCAGCGAGACATCGGGAACTTACGCGGGTAAGTTCGTAATCTTGCGAATACGCTTCCAGACCAGTGGTAGAGGAGTTTTGGACATAACGGTGGAGACATAAGACATCCAGCAAGCACGTTTAGATGAACAGATGGTCCTACGGGCCACCACACTCGCCTTTCGAAACAAAAGAAAAGACTCAACTTTCTGCCGGCGGCGATGTCTCTTCCAGGCTGCACGCTTACAGCAGACAGCCCGAGTACAGTCCACATTCCACCAGGAAACGCACTTCCGCATTCCCCAAGAGGAAGAGCAAGGAATAGAGTGGAGGGCAGCATCAAAGACAGTGTCATGAAAAAGAAGGAGGGCATGAGGGAGAGGCAGAATGGAGAGGTCGGAAATAGTAACATGGAGAGTAAAGAGGCACCAGTCACCCTCTGCAAACCGCTACTAGGGAAGGAGAGAGGAGGGTGAAAAGGACAAAAAACTAACAAGGACAGGAAAATGGTCACTGCCATGGAAGCCATCAACGACCCTCCACCCAAAATCTAAAGAAAGGGATGACGAGCACAGAGAAAGATCGAGACAGGAAAGGGAGCAAGTCCGAGAGTCCAAATGAGTGGGCTCACCAGAATTAAGAGGGGACAGGGAAGAAGAGAGGAAAGGAGGCGACCCTGGGTGTTTGTCAGCACATCACCCCAAAGGGCATGACGACAATTGAAATCACCCAGCAGGAGCACAGGTTCTGGCAAGGTGTCTAGGAGGTGTTTAAGATCGGGAAGAGAAAGTGGGACAGTGGGGAGGAGATAAATGGAACAAACCACGTACCATTTACGCACAAAGACACACGCAGCAGAACAAAGGAGAGGCGAGGAAAAAAGTAAGGGGACGAAGGGAACATCTGAGTGAATCAAGAGAGCAGAAGAGTTATGGGCCCCAGCAACAGCTGGTGGGGGGGGGGGTGAGAGAAGAGAATAGCCACGGAAGCGACCAGGACGAGCACCAAACATCGGCTCCTGGAGACAGACACAAAGGGGCGAAAACTGTGAAATTAGAAGTTGGAGGTCAAGGAAATTGGTGTATTATCCACGGATGTTCCACGGAAGAATAGGCATTGGCAAAAAGAGAAAGGATTGCAACAGAGATCAAAGAAGAAACAAAGGTGAAAAGAGAATACAGCACGTGAAAGAAGCACAGGGTCAGGATCAGCGAAGTCAGGGTTAGGAGGCATGGGTAAACTGAGTAAAGAAGGAGGGAAAGAAGTGGGAGGACAGACCAGAGGTGGACGAACAGGGTCTGGAGGAGGAAAAGGAAGAGGAGGAGGAGGAGGAGGGGCAGAAAGAGGGGAACGCACCTCAGCAAGGGCAGTATCCGAGACAGAACCGGGGGCTAAACAAACCCCCACAGTAGGAACAGGGAGCTCCACCACCGAAGCGGGAGGGGAAGGAACGAAAGAATCAGAGATAGGGGGTTGAGAAGAAAGTGAAGCCTTCTTACCTACCGGGAAGGAGGAAGGAGAGGAGCCAGGTTTCCGCTTCTGACTCAAAGAGACTGGTTTCCCAGCAGCAATGTACTGGGCAACAGACTCCAGCATCTCGAAAGTAGAAGAAGAGCGCGAGCAAACAACATGACCACAAGGAGAGCAATGGACATCGGCCCGCACTGTCAGGTGGCGTGGTGAGCCAAGAGACGGAGGAGAATGACGGGAAGGAAGACCAAAAGGAGAGGAGAAAGAAGACACAGGAGACATGACATACTGGGTAGAAAGAAGGGATACCCTAGACAGAGAACCAGAAGGGGAGAGGACCCTCTGGGACAAAACGGAGGGAAACAAGGGAGGTGGTGGTGGGTGTGTTCGGGTCTAAGGCTTGGAAACAGTTGTGAGACTGAGTAAGGTGGGAAGGACGAGGAGAGGAAGAGCGTACCACGCGAGCATAGGATACGCCAGCGAAGGAGGGGAGACAAAGAACTTAGCGCCGAACCTCAGGAAAAGACAAATGGTCCCGGTGCTTCAAGTTGAGGACAGCCGCCTCAAGTTTGTAACGTATACACGTGCGGGAGAAGGTAGGGTTGGCCTCACCGCAATTGAGGCAGCGGACCTAGGGAGAAGTGCACTCCAACTTAGAGTGACCCTCGCCTCCACACATGGGACAGAGAGAGACAGGACTAGAGCATTTGAGGGCACCATGCCCAAACCTCCAGCACTTATTGCAGAGCCGAGGAGATGGAATATTCTCCTGAACGGAGCATCTGGCACCAACAAGAATGACAGAGGGCGGAAGGATCCTACCATCAAAGTTAATCTTCACAACCCGAAGGGGCAGAAGGCGATAACCATGAGGGGGATGAGTAAACGTATCCACCTGGAGGACAGAATGACCCTGGGCCTTGAGGATATGCTTGATATCCTCGTGGTCTTTTCAGTCTTTTAGATTCCTAACACTAGTCGCAACATGGTGTGGGAGGAGAACAGTGCCAACACTGGCATTTACCCGAGCGTTCTTTGAGACCCGAACAGGGGTCTCGCCAAGGCCGAATAAGGAGGCTAAGCGGGTGGCTGCATCCTGAGAACCAGCAACGACACGGGTACCAAGACGGGTGGGGTTGAAGGTAACTGAGGCATCTACGGAATCTACAAGATGCCTATGAAGGGAAAAATTGTCAGGAGTTGAATGTAAAGGATGGAGGTCAAAGAAATTAGTCCACGTAGGAGGACCAAACAAAGCATGGTACGAATTAGTATGGGAAGGGAGCATAAGAGAGAGTAGCCATGGCGGGGACGGCGATGAGAACCTTTAGAGAGAGATGGGTCAAAAGGCGCAGTAGTCACAATAAGATTTAGCCATGCAAGGGGACGAGGCGGTCACCACAGCAGGCTTGGGGCTCGACCCAACCACAGAGGAGGGAGGGGAGCAGGAAGGAAGAGTCCGGTCTGGGCCTAAACCGAGCCCTGTAGCGGGGGCTACAGATCCCGGTCTTCCAGGACGGTCCAACTCAGGGGCCTGGTCACCCACCCCATGAGCCTGGCTAAGAGAAGTCGTGTCGTCATCCATGCACCAAACAATATCAAAAGTTTCGGACCTGGAACCAAGAGATACCACCTACCAGGGCAGCCAGGGAGGCTGAGCGCGGGCCAGTGCAGGAAGGGTGCGTTGACCCCAGCGGTGCTCCCCCTTTTCAACAGGGGAGTCCTACAACATCGTCCATTCTCCCACACTGGTGCTAAGACCCCATTCCCCCTATCGCACCAGCCTGGACACCCAACCATCCACTCAGGGCGGCCCCTCACAGGCGACCCCTCCAGCGGGTGGTCCGATGGCTCATAAGGCCCCTACGTGGTGCCCTTCAGCACGTCCACCACCCAAAAAGGGGCAGGAGAGGGGGCAATGGCAACCTACACCGGTCACAGGGAGGTGTACGTGAGCCCCTCACCACGGTAAGGAGGCACCACGGAGGGGTTAAAAGGGGCAATACCAGTCGTCTTGTACTCCAGAAATTATGAAACTTGACAGCAATAATAAGTTTTTAAACTCAAATATACTTTTATTGTTTATTATCAAGACAAGTTGAGGTACACAACTGTTAACAATCAAACCTTTATCTGTATACAAATCATGGAATACATTCTTAAGGAAAAGAACATCACTTGTGATACAGAAATCACAATATCATTATACATTTAATGAACACATCCACAAAGGCCGTAATGAGGGTTCGAACTTGTGTCCGGGCTAAGATGCACGCTAAGGTCTGACTAAGGTGCTTCTGGGATCATCCAGCACGTAAATCAGTACAGCCACGATGGGTCGCACCACTGCGGCCAGATCACTTCGCCGCCACACCCATACAAGCGACGCCATATTCAAGTGGTGTTCCTGCCAAAGAGAAAAAAAAAGATTCTCTATAATATTCTCTCTACTCCAAGTAAATACTTAACCTGTCCTCTGATAAAGAGCATCAGTTTTTGCTCATATGCATCACACAAGGCCAAAAAATTTACAAGAAAATGAAAGCAACTCAAAAAAGTGATGTACTGTCCCATTTTCTGTTTTGGAGCCTCTGGTAGGGTAGGAGAGACTACTTTAAATTGACCGTTTTCTTGTTGACATTGTGAAACCTTTGGAGGAAGGCCTGAAACACCATCCATCCCCTGAAACTGGGTAATGATGATCACTGTTATTTATTACCCGAGGCAAACTTACATTACTGTATAGTGTGCCCAAAGCATGGACTTTGGGCGCGTGTGTTACGAACCAAAATTCCTCGCTCGAGCAAGAAGCTGTGAAGTCCACGCCATCTGTGAGTCCGCTCCCGAAAATCCTACAACATGGACAACGCCATCTAGTGATGACGAGAGATGCCGGCAATAAGTGCTGGATGCCTGTCCTAGTTGGCTCGTGACGTAGCCGCTGCTGACCTCTGGTGAGGTGGCGCTTAGACAGTGATCGCCATCTATGGAGCGAATAAGTGGACGTTTGTGTCTAAGCTAGTAAGTGATGTTTCCTAGTGATCCCATGTACAGGCATACCTCAGAATACGAGTTTAATCCGTTCCTGGAGACGCCTCGCCTTCCGAAAACTCGCATTCCGAAGTTAATTTCCCCATAAGAAATAAAGGGAAATGAATTAATCCGTTCCTGACTACCCCAAAAACCCCACATCAAACTAAATTTTTATACCTAATTTACCTAATTCATCTAAATAAACCTACAAAACTGTGTTCCAGTTATTACTTACCTTGCTGTCGAGTGCTGTAGGGGTATGGAAGATGGTGAGGAGGGGGGAGGAGGAGAGGAGTTACTGTTTGGAAGGGGAGTCCCCTTCCATAATCACATCACATAACCCCATGCCTTGTAACACTATGGATACCACTTCTCTTTCTAAATTTTTCAAACCAGCCCCTGCTTGCCTTAAACTCTTTCTTATCTGCATCACTCATTGCAGGGGTATTCTTTAGAAGGTCTTCGTGCAACACCCTGGCTTTCTCACAAATAATGGCCTCCGAAACACTATCACCACTCAACTCCTTGTCGTGTATCCAAATTAATAACAACTTTTCCACTTCTTCAAGTATTTGTGGTCTTTGTGCCGTTAATGTTCTTACTCCTTTTGCCACTTTAGCACCCATAATCTTATTTTTCTTCTTAAGTATAGTGCATATTGTTGATGTGGCTTTGTTGTACTGCCTACAAAGTTCAACAACACGTGTACCGTTCTCATGCTTCCGAATGATCTCGTTTCTCCTCTATTGTCATCCTCACATGAGCTTTCTGGCCTTTATCCTTACCACTGGCTTTCTTGGGACCCATGGTGAGATATATAATAACAAATTGTATAGACAAATCACCAAAAATCCAACAAAACACTGAAAATCCGCGAGAAGAATTACAATACAATACAATACAATACAATTTTATTTAGGTAAGGTACATACATACAATAAATATTTACAAGGATTGTTTAACTTATAGGTATAGCTAGTACATACAATGCCTAAAGCCACTATTACGCAAAGCGTTTCGGGCATGATAAACTTAAATGACAAGCTTAATACTAATTGAGCATAATGAGTAGAATGAAAACAAGAAATGAAAACATAGATGAAAAAGCAGCACAAATACAATTATGTCGACAAACAGCGCTCTTTAAAGAAAAAAACAGACATTGGTTGACAATAGAAGGGTAAGGTAGGTTACAGGGAATTTATTAGGTATAGCTTCGCTTTTAACTTAAACTGGTTGAGAGAGGTACAGTCTTTAACATGGTTGGGAAGGTCATTCCACATTCTGGGCCCCTTGATTTGTAGAGCATTTCTAGTTTGATTAAGTCGTACTCTAGGAATATCAAAACTGTATTTATTTCTGGTGTGATGCTCATGGGTTCTGATACAACCTTCTATGAAGCTTTTGAGATCAGGATTGGCATTATAGTTTAGCGTTTTATATATGTATAAAACACATGAGAGAATGTGCAGTGACTTAATGTCTAACATATTCAGAGATTTAAGTAGGGGTACAGAGTGGTGTCTGGGGCCAGAATTGGATATTGTCCTAATAGCAGCTTTGTGTTGAGTAATTAGAGGACGTAAGTGATTTTGGGTAGTAGAGCCCCAAGCACAAATACCATAGTTGAGATATGGATAGATAAGGGAGTAATAGAGAGTCACCAGGGCAGGGCGTGGTACATAATATCTGATCTTACAAAGAATGCCCACAGTTTTTGAAACTTTTTTTGATATGTTTAGAATGTGTCCCTGGAAATTAAGCTTGTGGTCAATGAGAATGCCAAGGAATTTGCCATCTAATTTGTTACAAATTTGGGTATTGTTTATTTTGAGATTTATTTGATTAGAGGATTTATTGCCAAACAGAATATAAAAGGTTTTGTCAATGTTAAGGGTGAGTTTGTTGGCAGTTAGCCACAGATGGACTTTATTTAGCTCAGTATTTACTGTGGCATTTAGAGCAAGGGGATCAGGACTGGAGTAAATGAAGGTTGTGTCGTCAGCAAATAGAATTGGTTTGAGGTGTTGGGAGGCATTTGGAAGGTCATTAATGTAGATGAGAAAGAGGAGAGGGCCAAGTATGCTGCCCTGGGGAACACCAATGTTGATGGGTAGGGTGGGAGAAATTGTATTATTCACAGAAACATATTGGAGCCTGTCAGTAAGGTAGGATTTGAGGTATTGTAGGGAGTGTCCTCTGACTCCATAATGATGTAATTTAAGAAGAAGGTTTTGGTGGTTGACAGTGTCAAAAGCTTTACGCAGGTCCACAAACAACCCAACAGAGAACTCATTTTTATCAAGAGCAGTATGAATCGAGTTAAGCATACTAATAAGTGCATCGTTAGTGCTTTTTTTGGGTCTGAAGCCATATTGGCAAGGGCTAAGTATATTGAGTTTGGCTAGATATGAGTAAAGCTGCTTATAGATAATTGATGTGGGGGTAGTCACTGAGCAATGGTAACAATGACAATGGTAAACTGAGGGGCGACGGGGCGGAGGGGCGACGATCGCCGAACCACCACGCGCTAGGTCGGCCTGTACGCGTATCAACAAACTCGCGTCCCGAAGTAACCCTCGCCTTCTGAGACAAATTTTTGGAGTAAATACTGCTCGCCTTCCGAAAACCTCGCATACAGGGACAATCGCATTCCGAGGTACCACTGTAGTGTCCCCAGTACTGATGACGTGTCTGCTTTCAGAGTCAACCTAGGACGGCTGTGAGGTACGTTGAATCAGTCTACCCAAGGCAGCCAAGGTCTCTTCACCAGTCTGCTTTGTAGAAGCTGTGAGCCACCCCCGGACGAACTCTGCTGAGTGCGTGATAGCCTGCCTGAGGAGTGGCAGTGACAGGATTCGCCGTCTCCGGGGCTGGCTGGTGGAAGAGACCACCCACTGCGGTGCCGACCGAGGAGAGTGACCAGCGAGTCACACGAGGCTCCTGCCTAGGGCTCGCAACCTTAGTATTAGTCATGGAGTGGCCTAACAGCGAAGATGACTAGTACCTGCCAGCTACAGGCTGGACTGTGGTTGTAGGCCATCACGACGAGGCACCCAGTGGGATTGTAATTTGGCTGGCCTGTGGCCAGGGTAGATTCATGGTGGGTTCTGGGCCACGGAAGAGAAAACCAGGAAAGGCTACCCAGAGTGAGCATCGCCAAGTATCCAGTGTCTTCAGAGGAAGACTAAGATGTAAATACTGTGTTGTAATAATTCCCTTTTGTGACTTTAATTTACATATGGTGGTGGGAAAGGAATATATATAATTAAGTATACTTGTGTATTTAATGTACCACCTCCATTGATTTTACTTGCGTTATGGAGCTCACCCCTTGAAAGCCTCTACTAACTTGGGGCTGGATGCCCAAAAAACTAATACCATCAGAAAAGAACCCGGTTGCGTCCCAGTAGGGCCGTAACATAATTGGCATCCCCTGCGGGATCCGACCCCTTGTCAAGCATGTTTGACAGGGATGGTGACGTAGTGCAATCTCCTGTGAATAATTCCCCTGTTTGTAATTATTAGGATGTTATACGTCCTGTTCAGTGCAGTGTGATTAAGTGCAATATTGGCAAGTGCGGTGCTCTGTGTGATTAAGTGCAGTATTGGCGAGCTCGGTGCTCGGTGCGATTAAGTGCAGTATTGGCGAAGTACAGTGCTCGGTGTGTTAAGTGCTCAAGTGAAGCAGTGTGTTAAGTGTTCGTGCACCACTTAAGTGACAATGGCGGAGAAAGTGACCATTGAGGATCTGGACTATGTTTAGGACTTTCTGAACAAGGAGGACTGTCTTGCCAGATTGAAATATCTGGGAAAGTAAGAACTTGTGCTAGTGAGTGCCTATCTGAAGATCAAAATACGTGACAGCGATTCCCGTGTTGAGATCTTGTCAAAGGTTCACAAACATTTGAAGGCCGGGGAGAAGCAGGAAAGCGAGGCACAGGACACGAAGGAAAGTGAGGTGGTAGCTGCCATTGAAAAGGAAGATAAAGGTAGTGATGGTGAAAGTAATGCGGGTAAACTGAATATAAGTTTTCTAACTGTCAAAATGCGAGCCTTGGAAATAAATCGTGAGATAGAGTGGAAGAAATTAGAAATAGAACAGGAAATTAAAGAGAAAGAAATGGCAATGAAAGAAAAGGAAATAGAGAAAGAACGAGAAATGAAAGAAAAGGAAATGGAAATGAAACGGTTGGAATTAGAAGAAAAGGAAAAAGAAAGGCAAGAAAGGGAGAAGGAAAGACTACACGAGTTAGAAGTATTGCGATTAGGTGGTCAGAGGAAAACAACGTTAACAAGTAGTTTTGATCCGGTAAGGAATATAAAGATGGTCCCTAAATTCAATGAAAAGGAAGTTTCGAAGTTCTTCGCAGCCTTCGAGAAAGTTGCTGCCTCTTTGGATTGGCCAAAGGAGAATTGGGTCATCATGATACAGTCCGTCTTGACTGGGAAGGCCCAAATTACCTACTCCACGTTGTCCCTTGATGACTCCAGTGATTACGACAAGGTGAAAAAGGTAATGCTCATGGCTTACCAGTTGTGTCTGGCTCCTGGAGACAGACACAAAGCAGTGAAAACTGTGATATCCGAAGCTGGAATTCATATAAGTTGGCATAAAATACACGAATATTCAAATGAAGAATAAACATTGTCAAAAATAGAGAGAATAGAAATAGAGAACACGGGACAAACAAAGACAAATTAAAACAGTATACTAATATCAAGATCAGGATCAGTGAAATTGGGGTTATGGGGCATAGATAAATCTAGCAAGAACAAGTAAATCTAGCAAGAACAGGTAAATCTAGCAAGAACAGGTAAATCTATCAAGAACAGGTAAATCTAGCAGGAACAGGTAAATCTAGCAAGAACAATGGAGTCAAGGTAGTGGTAGGATGAACCAGAGGTGGACTGACTGGGTCCAGAGCAGCATTGGAGAGCTGCGGTCAAGGCAATCAGGGAGAGGAGGGGCAGAAACAGGGGAGCGCACCTCATCAAGGGCAGCATCCAAGAGAGAATTGAGGGCCAAGGGAATTTCTATATTTGGGACAGAGGACTTAATCACCGAAATGGGAGGGGGATTCAGGGATAGAGTAGGAGTCGTAAGGTGAGGAAGAGATTGATGCCTTCTTACCTGCTGGGGAGGAAGTAGAGGAGCAAGGCTTATGTTTCTGATATAGATAGGTGTGCCAGCAGCATCGTACTGGGCGACAGCCATTGCAGTCTCAACAGGAGAAGGAGAAAAGGAGCAGTCAATAAAGTCAGTCAGGTGCAGTCACAGTGAGAGGTTGTGTTAGCTGGAGCTCCGATTGTTGTAACATTATTATTGCAATAATGGAAGGATTAGTGAAGGATTTGGTGAGTCTGGTTGGAGCTCTGAGAGCAGAGATAGATTCCCTGCAGGAGGAGGTACGACGGCTGAGACTTCGGGAGGAAACGAAGGAGGAGAGCAGTGTTGACGGGACCTCCTCGTGGGGAGTCGTGAAGGACAGGGGTCTTAAGAAGACCTTGACAAGGCCACCTACAGACGCCCTAAAGACAGCAAACTCATTTGCCGTGTTGGAGGACGAGTGCATGTGGTAAGCCTCCAGTTCACTCGGAACGGAAACCAGCGAGGAGCAGCGGAGCGCAGGCCCCTCAGGCTGCTCAGAAAGTTAAGGAGGTACCGAAGCGAATTTTGGTTGTGGGAGATTCCCAGGTGAGGTATTTAGACAGAACGTTTTGTGCCAGAGATAGGGGGAACAGATTAAGGGTTTGCTATCCGGGAGCTGGAATTGCCGATATTGTTGGAAACATGAATGATATTATGACGGGAAATGGGAACAAACTCATTATTTGTATTAGTGCAGGGGGTAATGATGTTGGACGAGTTAGGAGTGAGGAACTAATACAGAGATTCAGGACAGCCATAGAATTAGTTAGGAGCAAGGGAGGAATCCCGATCATATGTGGCATTTTTCTAAGAAAGGGAGTGGGAAATGAATGGATGTCGAGGGCACTTGGTGTCAATTGCCGGCTGGAAAGATATTGCAAATCAAATGCAATATCTTTCATAGACAACTGGGAACACTTCTATGGAAGAAATGAAATGTATGCTCGTGATGGGGTCCATCTATCGAGGGCTGGGGTTGTTGCTGTTGCGAACTCGTTGGAACCAGTGGTTAGAGGTGTTTGTTTGGGTTTAAACTGTTAGTAGATAGTGGTATGGGAATTGATTTGGAGGAAGGAGGTAATAAAAGTATGTGTTCGTGGGAGAAAAGAATTGGCAAAATGATCAGGGAAAGAAAAGGGCCTCAAAATAACAATTCACTTAGGGTATATTACACTAACAGCATAAGTCTAAGAAATAAAATTAACGAATTAAATGCTCTTGTCTGCACAGAAAAAATAGATATTATTGCACTTACCGAAACGTGGATGAATGTAGAAAATAGAGAACTATTAGCTGAATATCAAATAAATGGATTTAAACTATTTCACACATAGATATATTAGACGAGGAGGGGGAGTAGCCATATATGTTAGGGACAATTTGAAATGTAGTCTCAAAGAGGGAATCAAAACTGAGCCACACACAGAAACTAGTTGGATAGAATTAAACGAAAAAGCAAATAATATTATAAAAGGAGTTATATATAGGCCACCAAATTTAGACAGAATGGAAGCAAAGCATCTATGGGATGAAATATCTAGAGCATCTAGATCTAACAGTATTTATGTCATGGGTGACTTTAATTTTAGTGGAATAAACTGGGTGAACAAAACAGGGAATAGTGAAGCAGAAGATTTTCTAGAATTAATTGACAATTGCTTTCTTACGCAAAACATTAAGGAACCAACGCGGGAAAATAATATTTTAGATTTAGTGTTAACTAACAGGGAAACACAAATTAATGACATCGAAATAGGGAGTGAGCTAGGGAACAGTGATCAGAAAGTAATCAGATTTAGCATAGAATGGAATAGACCTGTAGGAGAAAATTCTGGTAAAGTGCCAGATTTTCGAAAAGCTGATTTTAATAGCCTAAGAATTTTTGGGGGTCAAATAGATTGGAAAGTCTTGGGTATGGGGTGTGGGCCGATCTTGGAGCGAGACATGAACCCAGCGATAGGTGACGTAAAAGGGGATTTCGATGTGGATTTAATATATAACTAATTTAAGAATATTCTAAACAAAGCACAGGAACGTAGTATACCATACAAATTGAATAGATCGAATACTAATGACGAAAAGTGGATAACAAATAATTTAAGAACCTTATAGGGAATAAGAGAGCTTAGTACAAAAGGATTAAGAATGGGGAAGTCAGTTTAGAACAGGAATTCATACAACTGGTTAGAAATGTTAAAAAAGAGATTAGGACAGCAAAAAGAAACTATGAAGTTCGCATAGCAGAGCAAGCAAAGTTAAATCCTAAAGGGTTTTTTCAGTTATATCGAACTAAGACTAGGGAAAGGATAGGTCCATTAAAATCTGAGACAGGTCAAATAACGGATAATGACAAGGAGATGAGTAGTATTTTTAACAAATATTTTATATCTGTATTTACTAAAGAAGAACTTAACAATATGCCTTCAGCCGAACAAGTCTATGTGGGTGGGGATGAGGACAGGTTGACTAGTTTAGCAGTTACCAGGGAGGATGTAATTAAACAATTAGAAAAACTAAAACCAAACAAATCCCCAGGGCCGGATGAAGTGTTTGCCAGGGTGCTTAAAGAATGCAAAGAGGAGCTTTCTGAGCCACTGTCTACCATATTTAATAAATATATATCAATCTATATAATAAATATATATATAATATAATAAAATATATATCTATATATCAATCCATTAATGTAACATCACTTGTATGTATATACCTTACCTGAATAAACATCTGAATCTGAATCTGAATCTAAATCAATAGAGTCAGGCAGAGTGCCAGAGTCATGGAAGGTAGCTAATGTGGTACCAATTTTTAAGAAAGGAGATAGATCACTTGCGTCAAACTATCGGCCAATTAGCCTAACGTCTATTGTGGGAAAGTTACTTGAATCAATAATTGCAAATACAATTCGTCTACAAATACAATTGCAAATTCAATTCGTGAATCAATAATTGCAAATTCAATTCGTGAATCAATAATTGCAAATACAATTCGTCAATCATCATTGTTGATGTGATGACTTATATTGAATTTTGTAACTAGCTCATCAAGATTGTAACTTGCTTAGCTAAATGAATTGTGGGGTTCAGTCCCTGAGCCCATTATGTGCCTCTGTAACCCTTTCCACTACCGCCCACAAGATGGGTATGGGGTGCATAATAAATGAGCTAAACTAAACTAAAATTCGTCTCCATCTTGAAAAACATAAATTAATAAATGAGTCGCAACATGGTTTTACAAATGGCCGTTCATGTTTAACAAATTTACTAACGTTTTATTCCAGCATAGTTGAGGCAGTTGATAGTGGTAAGGATTGTGATGTTGTGTACCTTGACTTTAGCAAAGCTTTTGATACAGTGCCACATGAAAGACTAATTAAAAAATAGAAGCTCATGGTATTGGGGGTGCTATATTAAGTTGGATTAGGTCATGGCTATTCCATAGGAAACAGAGAGTTAGTATAAATGGGGTTAAGTCAGAGTGGGATAATGTTGTTAGTGGAGTACCTCAGGGCTCTGTCCTGGGACCTCTGTTGTTTATAATATATATAAATGATTTAGATTCAGGTTTGAGTAGCAACATTTGCAAATTTGCCGATGATACGAAAATCGGTAGGGAAATTAATTCGGAGGAGGACTCACTATCACTTCAAGTTGATCTAGATAGGGTTCTGAAATGGTCAAAGGATTGGCAAATGCAGTTTAATGCTGATAAATGTAAAGTTCTGAGGCTAGGTAATGATGATAGAGTTACAAGCTAGATGGTGTTGAGATTGTGAAGTCGGATTGCGAAAGGGATCTGGGAGTTATGATCAGTAAGAATTTAAAACAAAAGGATCAATGCATGAATGTTCGTAATAAGGTGAATAGGACACTGGGATTTATTAATCGAAGCGTTAGTAACAAGACACCTGGTGTGGTTCTTAAGCTATATCTTGCTCTAGTTAGGCCCCATTTAGATTATGCAGTTCAGTTTTGATCGCCGTATTATAGAATGGATATAAATTCACTTGAATGTGTCCAAGGATGGCTAAGTTAATTCCCCAAATTAGAAATATTTCATATGAAGAAAGATTAACAAAGCTTAAGTTGCATTCACTGGAAAGGCGAAGAGTGAGGGGTGACATGATAGAGGTTATCAAGTGGATGAATGGACATAACAGGGGAGATATTAATAGGGTATTAAAAATATCAACACAAGACAGAACACGAAACAATGGGTATAAATTTGATTAAGTTTAGATTTAGGACAGACTTGGGTAAATACTGGTTCAATAACAGGGTTGTTGATTTGTGGAACCAATTGCCGCGTAATGTGGTGGATATGGGGTCCCTCGATTGTTTCAAGCGCGGGTTGGACAAGTATATGAGTGGGATTGGGTGGTTATAGATAGGAGCTGCCTCGTTTGGGCCAATAGGCCTTCTGCAGTTGCCTTTGTTCTTATGTTCTTAATATGAAGATTGCTGGGAGGAGGGACAACGACCTGGATGGACACGCGGTGTGTGGAGGGAACACTGGGAAGGAAGGGAAGGGAGACACCAGACAGAGAACCAGGAGGAAGACCCTCTGGCCCAGAATTCAGTAGAGCAGGTGAGGTGGTGGTGGTGGTGTCCAGGTCCATGGCCTGGAAACGGTTGCAAAACTGAGATAGGGAGTGGGAGAGGGCGACAAGTGGAACGCAATATACGAGTATAAGACATGCCAGAGGAAGATAAAAGATGGCGTACTTGGCGTCTCACCTCAAGAAAAGATAAATGATTCTGATGTTTCAAATTGAGGATGGCTTCCTCAAATTTGTATTGCACACATGTGCGAGAGAAGGTAGGGTGGGCATCAATGCAATTGATGCAGTGAGCTTGGGAAGAAAAGCACTGTCTTATAATGACCTGAGTATCCACACAAGGGACATCAGAGATATGGCACTTGTGCATTTGAAGGGACCATGCACAAATTTCCAGCACCTATTGCAAAGGGGAGGAGAACAGATGCTCCTTCAGGAGCATCTGGCACCAGCAAGAATTACGGAAGACGGAAGGGACCTACTATCAAAAGTGATCTTCATTACACAAAGAGACTGGGCAGGATGACCACGAGGGAGGTCGAGTAACATATCAATCTGGAGCATTGAATGGCCTTGGGTTTCAAGGATATGTTTACTATCCTTCTGGCAATCTATTGGGGCAATATATATATATATATATATATATATATGTCGTACCTAGTAGCCAGAACGCACTTCTCAGCCTACTATGCAAGGCCCGATTTGCCTAATAAGCCAAGTTTTCCTGAATTAATATTTTTTGTCTAATTTTATTCTTGTGAAATGATAAAGCTACCTATTTCATTATGTATGAGGTCAATTTGTTTTTATTTGAGTTAAAACTAACGAAGATATATGACCGAACCTAACCAACCCTACCTAACCTAACCTAACCTATCTTTATAGGTTAGGTTAGGTTCGGTAGCCAAAAAAGTTAGGTTAGGTTAGGTTAGGTAGGTTAGGTAGTCGAAAACACATTAATTCATGAAAACTTGGCTTATTAGGCAAATCGGGCCTTGCATAGTAGGCTGATAAGTGCGTTCTGGCTACTAGGTACGACATATATATATATATATATATATATATATATATATATATATATATATATATATATATATATATATATATATATATATATAACTTTTTAGACACTCAACCCACCAGGGGACTCGAACACTGGCTTAAGGTGGCAGTTGCATGCCTAGTAATCAAAAAAAATGAGAGAGATTACTAGGTATATTAAAGCACATCGATAGCTCCGATTGATTGCATTGACAGCTATCACCAGTCGCTACATGGTGCGGGAGAATAACTGTGTAAGTCCTAGCATTTAACTAGGCATTTTTGTTGATCCAAACCGGGGTTTCCCAATGCAGGACAACGAGGCTAAGCAGACAGTAGCTTCCCGAGAAGGAGCTGCAAAGAAACACGTACCAGTAGGCGTGGGGATAAAAATGACAAAGGTATCCACCAAATCAACGTGGTGTTTATGGATGAATAAATCATCAGGGCCAGTAGAATCAACATGACTAAGATCAAAATACTTAGTCCATGTAGCAGAACCAAATAAAGCTTGGAACGTATTAGAACTGGAAGGAATCGTGTGAGTGTGACTGCGGAGGGAACAGCACCGAGCACCCCCAGTAAGAGGGGGGGGGGGCAAAGAGGCCCAGTTGTTACAATGAGAGATGGAGCCACTCCATGTGATGAGGTGGTCATCACTGGGAGCTTGGGGCTCAACCCAGCCACAGAGGTGGGAGGGGGAGCAGATAAGGGTAGTTGGGACCTGGTGGACCAAGCACTCACAAGTCAGGTAGTAGAAGAGCTCCCAGAACCCCATCAAGCAGGGAGAGTCAGGAGTTGCCTGATCTGGGACCAATGTAGTGTGGGCTACAGAGCCCAGCTTTCCATCACAGTCCGACTTGGGGGCCTGGTCTCCCACCCCTCACGTCTTAGAAGTTAAAAAGAGGGTCAGATATCAGCATGTAAATGAACGAGTAAACATTTCATCAACAAACAAGGCCCCATACCCACCATGGAGCCACAATTAGAGGATAGGACACCCAACAAGACAAAGGTCCCCCCCCCAGTAGTGCACTGTAGATATACGCCCTACAATCGCAACCATAGGAATCATCAGTCCGTCAAGATATAATGGAAGCTCAGCACGATATAATTGGGCTCAACAATGATGGAAAAGATTGACAATAAAGATGTCCTCTTGCTCGACATTGCCGAGTACCACAGTTTTACGGGTGAGAGAGTGTGCCTCCCCAAAAACCCAGTGTCTAAACAGAAGAAAACATTTGAGAGAATAATCAAGAATTGCAAAACGTCACAAGGAAATAGCAATTAAACAGGAGAATTGGGAAGGAAAAATTAAACTTAATAGGAAAAAGTATTCAGCACAATTAGTGAAGATGGCAGCAAGAGCATTAGGCTTCAAAAGGACAGAGGACACTGTCCCATGGAGCATCACACTCTAGCATCTGCCAACCAAGCCCCCTCACGATGGCAACGAGCTGGAAAGGGAGGGAGAGATGATAAAGACGAGAGGGTGAAGAATACTGCCCGGTGAGACACCAGTGTTAATGGGTAGAGTGGGAAAATTGGAATTATTCACAGAGACATACTGGAGCCTGTCACTAAGGTTAGACTGTAGGTATTGGAGGGACTAACCTCTTACTCCGTAATGTTGTAATTTAAGAAAGTTAATGTGTTAACAGTGTAAAAAAGTCTTAATGTAGGTCAACAAATAAATGAACAAGGGTACTCATTTCTTCCAAGAGCTGCATATATAATGTTAATCATACTAATTGGTGCATGATTGGTCCTATTTTGGGCCTCAAACCATTCTGGCAAGAACTAAGTAAATTTTGTTTTGCTAAATAGGATTAAGGCTGCTTGTAGATTAACTCTTTAAAATATTTTAGACAAAATCTGCAGAGTTGATATTGGTCTATAATTGTTGACTTCAGTGAGATAGACACTTTAATGGACTAAGGTTACTCTTGCTTTTTTTCCCTTAGAATATCAGGAAAGGTTTGGAGTTCAAATGATTTGTTGTAGAGCAATGAAATGGCTGGAGCTAAAAATCTAGAGGTTTCTTTGAAAATTAGGGTTGGTATGTGAACATATGGTATCTGTGCATGGGGTTCATTCATCCACTGCAAATTACCTGATTCTCATCACCACCCAATAAAAATCTGCTATCAGAACAATAAAACTGTCTTCAAACAACACAAAACCTCTCTGTTTAAATCTCTGAACATGCTAAATATACACTCACTCTACACATTCTCTTGTGCTATTTACATGTACAAAACATTGTTCCTAAATGCTAATCCTGATCTGAAACTCTCCATTGATAGATGTAATAGAACCCACGAGCACCACAACATAAATAAATATCTGTTTGATATAAATTGACAGTCATGCTGTCAATATAATAATCAAATAAAAAAAAAATCAAAATCAAAATGTTTATTTAGGTAAGGTACATACATACAAGAGATTTTACAAAGAGTGATGGATTTATAGATAGGGCTAGTACATACAATGCCTAAAGCCACTATTACGCAAAGCGTTTCGGGCATGAAAAACTTAAATGACTAAAGCTTAATACTAATTGAGCATGAAGAATAAAATGAGTTGAGAACAAATAAAAAAAAAAAGAGATAAAAGGGGGGATCATGGCAGAAAAAGAAGCACAAATACAATTCGGTCGACAGCGTCATTTAAAAAAAAAAACAGACATTGGTTGACAATAGAGGGGTAAGGTAGGTTACAGGGAATTTATTAAGTATAGCTTCGTTTTTATCTTAAACTGGTTGAGAGAGGTACAGTCTTTAACATGGTTGGGAAGGTCATTCCACATTCTGGGTCCCTTGATTTGTAGAGCATTTCTAGTTTGATTAAGTCGTACTCTAGAAATATCAAAACTGTATTTATTTCTGGTGTGGTGCTTATGGGTTCTGTTACAACCTTCAATGAAGCTTTTGAGGTCAGGATTGGCATTACAGTGCAGCGTTTTATATATGTATAATACACATGAGAGAATGTGCAGAATAATTGCCAGTAAGGTTTATGTAATTCACAATCACCTTAATATAATTGCCAGTTTGGATAATATAATTGACAGAGGATTATACGAATCACGATCATATTATTGCTAATCAAGCTAATATAATTTTGAAACAGGCTTTTTCACCCACAGGGTTATTGATCGATGGAACTGACTACCCACCAACGCCATAACTGCCAAAATCTGCTGAATTTCAAAATATACCAGGAAAAAATCAAGGAAAATTGGGGGGGGGGGGAGAGAACCTTCAACAAGCTGCCAGCTTCTTGTTTTTATCGAGGCCACTAGGGTTAGTGGCCCTCAGGTAAATTGGGTAAAATATTATTCCAAGACAATTACAGCATAACTGATAAAGTTAGGCCAGAGTAATATAAATTTCTGGTAAATTTAGAGTGATGTCAATTTCTAGAGTAATATAAATTTCTGGTAAATTTAGAGTGATGTAAATTTCTAGAGTAATATAAATTTAAATTTCATATTAACTTGACTGACAGTTATAAATGCCAATCTACCTTCAATAAACTCTTCGGTGAAATATTTATAATCAAGATTATTATTCATAAATATGCCTAAACAAAAAATATAAAATAGACATCAGTTTGCATATGAATCTGATGAGAAAATTCCTTGATTAACCTACATTTCCCTATCAATCAAATGGTCTCATCTTAAGTACGTCTCAGACTGTCTTCTTCACCAGCACCAATGCTAAATAATATTACAACAATAATGTCCATAACTTAGCTACAGAGTATATTACATTTTAAATAAATTTTCACAGAGAATTTTCCTATAGTGACAGCTTCTCTAGTTCTTGCTTGGTCATCTAACTTTCATAAAAGAACAATATAATAAAATATCTTGATCTTTACCTTTCATGGTGAAGTGTATTTCTCAAACAAAATAGAATTACCTTTGAAGAACATCCAACTGACATTGTGATAGCACACTGTTAGATTAAAGTTAAGTTAATATACCTATATGTCCCTCATTATCCTTCAACGTTCTCTTAATTACCTTCCACACTCTAAGTGTTTAGCCTATTATCTGCATGTATCATTTTGTGCCTCTTCATATCACGAAGACGACTGAATCTCTTCCCACACTCTGGACACTCGTGAGGCTTGTCACCTGAATGTACTAACATGTGCCTTATTATATTTCCACGTTCTCTAAATTTTTTGCCACACTCAGCACATTGAAAAGGTCTCTCATCCGAATGCACCATCCTGTGACGCTTCATATGTCCACGCTCACTGAATCTTTTCCCACACTCTGGACACTCGTGAGGCTTGTCACCTGAATGTACTAACATGTGAGTCGTCATATTTCCACGTTTACTGAATCTCTTCCCACACTCTGGACACTCGTGAGGCTTGTCACCTGAATGAACTAACATGTGAGTCGTCATATGTCCACGTTGACTGAATCTCTTCCCACACTCTGGACACTCGTGAGGCATGTCACCTGAATGCACTAACATGTGCCTTATTATAGTTCCACGATCTCTAAATTTTTTGCCACACTCGGCACATTGAAAAGGTCTCTGATCCGCATGCACCATCCTGTGAGTCTTCATATTTCCAAGCAGACTGAATCTCTTCCCACACTCTGAACATTCATGAGGTTTGTCACCTGAATGCACTAACATGTGAGTCTTCATATTTCCAAGCAGACTGAATCTCTTCCCACACTCTGAACATTCATGAGGTTTGTCACCTGAATGCACTAACATGTGAGTCTTCACATATGAAGCACCGGTGAATACCTTCCGACACTGTGGACACTGGTGAGTCTTCATCTTCTTTATGACAGGTGCAGTTTGTGTGAAGGTTTTCTCCCCCAGATGTTGGGAGAAGAGTCAAGGCTTGAGTGTTGTTTCTTAGAGTTAGACTTGATGTGAGCACTTGGCGGTCAATGGTGGTGCTTCTTCTTTATGATAGGTGCAGTTTGTGTCAAGGTTTTCCCTTAATGCTCGTGCTGGACACTCACCGGCTGGGGCGCTAAAATGGCGGCGGTTGTTTACCCTCTCATCACCTAAGCGTTCCAATGTTTTTGTCTGGTTCCACATATCATTTTTCCTACTTCTTATTTATGTTTATAACTGGTCATTTACAATTAACGCTTGTATTTATCCTCATGTTTTTCAATCAAAGAATGTACTTTGGAATTGTTTCTTTAAACATAATGCCACACGATTACACTTTTTGAAGGAAACAGCTCTCTCACTGGGATACAAGATACTCCTTACATTGACAACACTAATTTTTTTGCCATTTCGGAAACCAGTTTTGGACGTTTCGCTTATGTGTACGTGTTCAATATTAAATCGACTATATAATGTTATTAATAATTAAATTATCATAAATTAAATAATTAAATTATTTATTATAAATAAATACTTAAAAAATGTATTATGTATGTTGTATTAAAAATTAAAAATACGGATGTACACTATTTCACTCGGAGATATTTGCATAATACGAATTATAATCTGAAAATATATACATATAACAATGTATAACCATGAATGAAAAATCAAACAGGAAATTACTTAAGCACATACGTGATAATCAATTCAATTTCTTTCTTTATTATGCACCCCATACCCATCCCGTGTGCGGTGGTGTAAAGGATTACAGAGGCATATAATTGGTTCAGGAACTGAACCCTCTAGTTCGTTTAGCTAAGCAAATAACAATGTTTGACGCTAGTTACAAAATTAACAATGTTGCATACACATGTACACACCCTCATATATACATGTACATATATATATATACGTATACACATATACATACACATACATATCTAATCACCCACACAAATAATCTTTGTGTCACAAGTGACACAAAGAGGTGTCACAAGTGATCAACAAGAGGCTCACAACAGTCACTATACAAGGCACTTTACATCTATAGTGAGTCACGCAGTTACTATAGTCTTGCTCCACACCCACCCAACTGGGCGGCAGCTTTACAGTCATGTGCTCCACACCCACCCAACTGGGCGGCAGCTTTACAGTCATGTGCTCCACACCCACCCAACTGGGCGGCAGCTTTACAGTCATGTGCTCCACACCCACCCAACTGGGCGGCAGCTTTACAGTCATGTGCTCCACACCCACCCAACTGGGCGGCAGCTTTACAGTCATGTGCTCCACACCCACCCAACTGGGCGGCAGCTTTACAGTCAGGTCCATGCATTACCTACAGTAAGCAAATTTTGGATACTTCACTAAGATTTCGGGCAGCACATCATTATGAATGAAGTACTTACACAATTCTTGGACACTATTAATGGTGTTATCTCTAAATTCCGCAATTTTTTCACATTCCATTATATAATGCCGCAAAGTATGCGAATAGTTCTGCTGACAGTTTACATTTAGTCAAATCTACATCAGGAGATGTTACAAACTGCCAGAGGTATTTGTAGCCGAGCCTAAGCCTAGCAGTGGTAACATCTAGAAGTCTGCTAACATTATTGGATGACCCATAGACGTGCGGTTCTTCCTGCATAGTAGAATGATGATAGATGGAGTAACTGGTGTGAATTTCACTTTGCCTCAAGTCTCCGTAATTTAGTTGATGTTCCTGGGATATTGCTGCCCTCAGACTGCTCAAAGGCAGTCCAAGTTGGTAATCAATCAACCTGTCCTCTTAAAAAGAACGTCGCTTTTGGCCGTTTGCCCGTATGGCCGAATATGGACGTAATTTGAAAATGAAAAAAAATTGAAAATAAATTTGGGATTTTTTTTTCAACAACAGTAAGTCAAGGGTCCTCTGCTAGGTTAGGTGGGCAGAAAATTCTCATAAAGTTTCAAAACGTTATGAAAAACGTTAATTGAAAGTTCCTCCTCTAAGCTCTCCGAGGAGGGCCGGACGACTCAAACAGAAAACGGAACAGTACGTCACTTTTGTGAGTCGATTTCATTTCAAATTACGTCCAAATTTGGCCATAGTGCGCATACAAGCCAAAAGTGACGTTATTTTTAAGAGGACGGGTTGAATCAATTCCCTCTTTACGAGCAAAAGTCTTGGCTAGCTCATCGGTTCTATCATGCATTCGGAGACCAATAATCAACACGTCATAATATACTTTGGCTGATATGTTCATCAATATGGAAGTTCTTAAGTTTTCTCCTTTCATAATTTTCCTTCGTGGTTATACATTGTCTTCAACTCTACATTGTCATACTATTCATTACGTGTTAATTTTTTCATGAAGCCTGTGAGGTGCGGATAAAAGATAAACTTATAGCCAGTTTTTTTTTTATTTACTCTTTGTAATTCTTCATATAGAATATCGTAGCATTATATAGAATAGGGTAGCAGCACAATGCTGCGTATACCTAAGCTTATCAATGAAAAAAAGGGATTTATATACACACACACACAAATATATATATATATATATATATATATATATATATATATATATATATATATATATATATATATATATATATATATATATGTCGTACCTAGTAGCCAGAACGCACTTCTCGGCCTACTATGCAAGGCCCCATTTGCCTAATAAGCCAAGTTTTCGTGAATTAATTGTTTTTCGACTACCTAACCTCCCTAACCTAACCTAACCTAACTTTTTCGGCTACCTAACCTAACCTAACCTAAAAAGATAGGTTAGGTTAGGTTAGGTAGGGTTGGTTAGGTTCGGTCATATATCTACATTAATTTTAACTCCAATAAACAAAAATTGACCTCATACATAATGAAATGGGTAGCTTTATCATTTCATAAGAAAAAATGAGAGAAAATATATTAATTCAGGAAAACTTGGCTTATTAGGCAAATCGGGCCTTGCATAGTAGGCCGAGAAGTGCGTTCTGGCTACTAGGTACGACATATATATATATATATATATATATATATATATATATATATATATACATATACATATACAAAGCCAGTGTACAATTCAATTTCTTTCTTTATTATGCACCCCATACCCATATATATATATATATGTATATATATATATATATATATATATATATATATATGTCGTACCTAGTAGCCAGAACTCACTTCTCAGCCTACTATTCAAGGCCCGATTTGCCTAATAAGCCAAGTTTTCCTGAATTAATATATTTACTATAATTTTTTTCTTATGAAATGATAAAGCAACCCTTTTCTGTATGTATGAGGTCAATTTTTTTTTATTGGAGTTAAAATTAACGTAGATATATGACCGAACCTAACCAACCCTACCTAACCTAACCTAACCTATATTTATAGGTAAGGTTAGGTTAGGTAGCCAAAAAATGCTAGGTTAGGTTAGGTTAGGTAGGTTAGGTAGACGAAAAAACATTAATTCATGAAAACTTGGCTTATTAGGCAAATCGGGCCTTGAATAGTAGGCTGAGAAGTGCGTTCTGGCTATTAGGTACGACATATATATATATATATATATATGTCGTACCTAGTAGCCAGAACTCACTTCTCAGCCTACTATTCAAGGCCCGATTTGCCTAATAAGCCAAGTTTTCCTGAATTAATATATTTACTATAATTTTTTTCTTATGAAATGATAAAGCTACCTTTTCTCTATGTATGAGGTCAATTTTTTTTTATTGGAGTTAAAATTAACGTAGATATATGACCGAACCTAACCAACCCTACCTAACCTAACCTAACCTATATATATAGGTAAGGTTAGGTTAGGTAGCCAAAAAAAGCTAGGTTAGGTTAGGTTAGGTAGGTTAGGTAGACGAAAAAACATTAATTCATGAAAACTTGGCTTATTAGGCAAATCGGGCCTTGAATAGTTGGCTGAGAAGTGCGTTCTGGCTATTAGGTACGACATATATATATATATATATATATATATATATATATATATATATATGTGTCGTACCTAATAGCCAGAACGCACTTCTCAGCCTACTATTCAATGCCCGATTTGCCTAATAAGCCAAGTTTTCATGAATTAATGTTTTTTCGTCTACCTAACCTACCTAACCTAACCTAACCTAACTTTTTAGGCTACCTAACCTAACCTAACCAATAAAGATAGGTTAGGTTAGGTTAGGTAGGGTTGGTTAGGTTCGGTCATATATCTACGTTAATTTTAAATCCAATAAAAAAAAATTGTCCTCATACGTAATGAAATGGGTAGCTTTATCATTTTATAAGAAAAAAAATAGAGAAAATATATTAATTCAGGAAAACTTAGCTAATTAGGCAAATCGGGCCTTGCATAGTAGGCTGAGAAGTGCGTTCTGGCTACTAGGTACGACATATGTATATATATATATATATATATATATATATATATATATATATATATATGTCGTACCTAGTAGCCAGAACGCACTTCTCAGCTTACTATGCAAGGCCCGATTTGCCTAATAAGCCAAGTTTTCCTGAATTAATATATTTTCTCTATTTTTTTTCTTATGAATTGATAAAGCTACCCATTTCATTATGTATGAGATCAATTTTTTTTTATTGTAGTTAAAATTAACGTAGATATATGACCGAACCTAACCAACCCTTCCTAACCTAACCTAACCAATCCTACCTAACCTAACCTAACCTATCTTTATAGGTTAGGTTAGGTTAGGTAGCTGAAAAAGTTAGGTTAGGTTAGGTTAGGTAGGTTAGGTAGTCGAAAAAACATTAATTCATGAAAACTTGGCTTATTAGGCAAATCGGGCCTTGCATAGTAGGCTGAGAAGTGCGTTCTGGCTACTAGGTACGACATATATATATATATATATATATATATATATATATATATATATATATATATATATATATATATGTATATATATATATATATATATATATATATATATATATATATATATATATACAAAGCCAGTGTACAATTCAATTTCTTTCTTTATTATGCACCCCATACCCATCCCGTGGGCGGTGGTGTAAAGAATTACAGAGGCACATAATTGGTTCAGGAACAGAACTCAATAGTTCGTTTAGCTAAGCAAATAACAATTTTGACGCTAGTTACGAAATTATTAATGTTGTATATACATGTACACACTCTCATACATACATGGAAATTCCGGGCTGTGACGGGTTCAGAGACTGCACAACAGGAACTATAACAATGGGTGGACCTAAGATAATAGTGGCAGTCATTTACAACCCTCCCCTAAATGACAGAAGACCTAGACAGGAGTTTGATAGGAACAACATGGCAACCATTAATATAATAAGAGAGAGCAGCTTCAGTTGCCTGCAGGAATGGCTCAAGACTCTTAATCATGAGCGATTTCAACCATGGAAAGATAGACTGGGAGAATGGGGACCCACATGGTGGTGCAGATACGTAGCGAGCTAAACTCTTGGAAGTGGAAACAAGGAATTTTCTGAGCCAGCATGTCAAGAAACCCACAAGAGTGAGAGGCAATGATGAACCAGCTAGACTCGACTTGATATTCACCCTGAATGAGTCAGAAATAAGAGAAGTCAAAGTTGAAGCCCAAATAGGAATGAGTGACCACAGTGTACTGACCTTTGAGTACTTGGTGGAGGTAGGAATAACCTATCCAAGGATGGGATCGGAGGGAAAAAGATTGAATTACCGAAGAGGAAAATATGACGAGATGAGGAACTTCCTCAGGGGAATACCATGGGAAACAGAACTTAGAGAAAAGAATGTGCAGGTCATGATGGATTTTGTCACCCAGAAGTGCCAGGAAGCTGCAGACAGGTTTATCCCTGTCCAAAAATCAAATCAAATCAAATCAAATCAAATCAAATCAAATGTTTATTTAGGTAAGGTACATACATACAAGAGATTTTACAAAGAGTGATGAATTTATAGATAGAGCTAGTACATACAATGCCTAAAGCTACTATTACGCAAAGCGTTTCGGGCATGAAAAACTTAAATGACTAAAGCTTAATACTAATTGAGCATAAGGAATAAAATGAGTTGAGAACAAATAAAAAAAAGAGTTAAAAAGGGGGGGAACATGGCTGAAAAAGCAGCACAAATACAATTCGGTCGACAAACAGCGTCATTTAAAAAAAAAAAAAGACATTGGTTGGCAACAGAGGGGTAAGGTAGGTTACAGGGAATTTATTAGGTAGTGCTTCGTTTTTATCTTAAACTGGTTGAGAGAGGTACAGTCTTTAACATGGTTGGGAAGGTCATTCCACATTCTGAGTCCCTTGATTTGTAGAGCACTTCTAGATTGATTAAGTCGTACTCTAGGAATATCAAAACTATTTATTTCTGGTGTGGTGCTCATGGGCTCTGTTACAACCTTCAATGAAACTTTTGAGGTCAGGATTGGCATTACAGTTCAGCGCTCTATATATGTATAATACACATGAGAGAATGTGCAGTGACTTAATATCTAACATATTCAGAGATTTGAGTAGGGGTACCGAGTGATGTCTGGGGCCAGAGTTGGATATTGTCCTAATAGCAGCTTTGTGTTGAGTGATTAGAGAACGTAAATGATTTTGGGTAGTAGAACCCCAAGGAGTTCTAGGAGAAAAGGAGAAAAACGAAAAACAACAGAAAAACCCATGGTTCAACCAGGAATGCAAGGTAGCGAAGAAACTGAGTAAAAGAACATGGAGAAACTACAGAAATAACAGAACACCAGAGAGCAGGGAGAGATACCAGGGGGCCAGAAATGAGTATTTCAGAGTGAGGAGGGAAGCAGCGAGACAGTTTGAAAATGACATCGTGAGTAAAGCCAAGACCCAACCAAAGCTGCTCCACAGCCATATCAGGAGGAAAACAGCAGTGAAGGAACAAGTGATGAAGCTGCGAAAAGGGGATATCCCAGCAAACATTTTCATGTTTTTAAAACATCCTAAAAACGACATTTCATTGTTTTCAGCACGTTTATAATTACGTTTAGAAAAGGTTTTTTGAGAACTTTTATATACAACCTTAGAACGTAAATAATTAACATTTCTAAAAACTTTTTTATAATCTTTTAATTACCTACATTAAAACGTTTAGGGTAAATTAGGGTATAATAATTTTTTAATTCATATCTGAAATAGAAAGGGAGAGAAAGAAAGAAGACATATCTGAGAAAGAAATGGACATCCTATATATGTATGTGCAAATTACAAATAAATAGGGTACAAAAAGAGAATTCAAATATTATATTTATTTAATTAAGAATGAGTAATACAACAAAATATATGTAATAGCTCGAAATATATAGACTATATCTATAACAGAATATAAAAGTAAAAATTTAAAAATCTATAAAAATCTATATATGCAATATGTGAACACAATAGATTTTGTGATCAAGCAGCCTGTGATTCATGTCATGCTGAGATCAGTCTGACGTTAAAAGCAGTTATTGTTACTTAAAACTAAAACAAGTAAAATTTTCCGAGTATACATATAACACTATAGTTTTTCTATGACTAATAATAAAAATCTATTAATCAAAAGTTTAGGACTAATTAACTAAAAATAAAAATCTACAAGTGAATGTCAACAGTCAAGTATAATATTCATGTAGAAAGAGAAAGAAAAAGAGAGAGAGAAGGAAAGAAAGAGAAAGAAAGAAAGGGAGAAAGAGAGAGAGAAAGAAAAGAAAAAAGTCATGTATAATATTCATATTAGCACCATGCAATATAACTTAGATTAAGTAAAAATCTCAGACATTTTTAAATCAAATGAAATATGAGAGCCAGAGAGAGAGAGCGAGAGCCAGAGAGAGAGCGTGAGCCAGAGCCAGAGAGAGAGAGTCAGAGCCAGAGAGAGAGAGAGAGAGCCAGAGAGAGAGCCAGAGAGAAAGAGAGAGCCAGAGAGAAAGAGAGAGCCAGAGAGAGAGAGAGAGAGCCAGAGCCAGAGAGAGAGCCAGAGCCAGAGAGAGAGAGCGTGAGCCAGAGCCAGAGAGAGAGTGAGTCAGAGCTAGAGAGAAAGTCAGAGCCAGAGAGAGAGAGCCAGAGCCAGAGAGAGAGAGCCAGAGCCAGACAGAGCCAGAGAGAGAGAGAGTCAGAGAGCGAGAGCCAGAGAGAGCGAGAGAGCCAGAGAAAGAGAGAAAGAGAGGGGGAGAGAGAGGGCCAGAGCCAGAGAGAGAGAGAGAGCCAGAGAGAAAGAGAGAGCCAGAGAGAAAGAGAGAGCCAGAGAGAGAGAGCCAGAGAGAGAGAGCCAGAGAGAGAGAGCCAGAGCCAGAGAGAGAGAGAGAGCCAGAGAGAGAGAGAGAGCCAGAGAGAGAGAGCCAGAGCCAGAGAGAGAGAGCCAGAGCCAGAGAGAGAGAGAGAGAGCCAGAGAGAGAGAGCGTGAGCCAGAGCCAGAGAGAGAGTGAGTCAGAGCTAGAGAGAGAGTCAGAGCCAGAGAGAGAGAGCCAGAGAGAGAGAGCCAGAGAGAAAGAGAGCCAGAGAGAGAGAGCCAGAGAGCGAGAGCCAGAGAGAGCGAGAGCCAGAGAAAGAGAGGGGGAGAGAGAGAGAGAGAGAGAGAGAGAGAGAGAGAGAGGGCCAGAGCCAGAGAGAGAGAGCCAGAGCCAGAGAGAGAGAGAGCCAGAGAGAAAGAGAGAGCCAGAGAGAGAGAGAGAGCCAGAGAGAGAGAGAGAGAGAGCCAGAGAGAGAGCAAGAGAGCCAGAGAGAGAGAGCAAGAGAGCCAGAGAGAGAGCAAGAGAGCCAGAGAGAGAGCAAGAGAGCCAGAGAGAGAGCAAGAGAGCCAGAGAGAGCAAGAAAGCCAGAGAGAGAGCCAGAGAGAGAGAGAGCAAGAGAGCCAGAGCAAGAGAGCCAGAGAGAGAGAGCGAGAGAGAGAGAGAGACAGAGAGAGAGAGCAAGAGAGCCAGAGAGAGAGAGAGAGAGAGAGCCAGAGAGAGAGCGAGAGAAAGAAAGAGAGAGAGAGAGAGAGAGAGAGAGAGAGAGACAGACAGAGACAGAAAGACAAACACACAACAAAAGAGGAGACAGAACAAAATTAAGGCAAGGAGAGAGAAGACAGAACAGAAACAACAGAGAGAGGAGAGAAATTAGAAATCATTGAAGAGAAGGGGAAGAGAAACACAAGATAAGAAAAAAATACAAGAAAAATATACAAGATAAAAATGACATAAATGAATACCACAAATATAAAAAGTAAAGGAAGAGAGAAGCTAGAAGAGACAGGAAACGAGAGGTGTTAGAAGAGAGGAGGAAAGGAGAGATTAAAAGTTAAGAAAAACAGGAGAGAAACGTAAAAGAAATAAAAAAAAGGGACATTTGTGAGGAGAGAAAATAAAGAGACCAGAGAAGACCATATATCAAGAGTGTGAGGATAAAGACTTATATATTTTCTTAGTAGACATCCTCTGGCTCTTGTTGCCCCTCTTGTATACGAATTGTACTTGCAAGCTTTCCCTGAAAAGATATTAACAAAATTAATATTTAATTATTTATTTATATAAATTACACACACACAAACTTTATATATTATATATATATATATATATATATATATATATATATATATATATATATATATATATATATATATATATATATATATATTATATATATATATATATATATATATATATATATATATATATATATATATATATATATATATATATATGTCGTACCTAATAGCCAGAATGCACTTCTCAGCCTACTATGCAAGGCCCGATTTGCCTAATAAGCCAAGTTTTCTTGAAATAATATATTTTCTCTAATTTTTTTGTTATGAAATGATAAAGCTACCCATTTCATTATGTATGAGATCAATTTTTTTTTATTGGAGTTAAAATTAACGTAAATATATGACCGAACCTAACCAACCCTACCTAACCTAACCTAACCTATCTTTATAGGTTAGGTTAGGTTAGGTTAGGTAGGTTAGGTAGTCGAAAAATAATTAATTCATGAAAACGTGGCTTATTAGGCAAATCGGGCCTTGCATAGTAGGCAGAGAAGTGCGTTCTGGCTACTAGGTACGACATATATATATATATATATATATATATATATATATATATATATATATATATATATATATATATATATATATATATATATATATATATATATATAATTTCGTAAACCTCACCCTGTAAACATTCATGTTTCTACATGTTAAACAAGCTACAAGGATGAGGGAAGGGGATGTTCCCTCCATGCTGGATATTATATTTACCAGGAAAGAGAAAGATATATTTATCATTCAGTACCTCCCTCCTTTGGTACCTCCCTTTTCCTCCTTTCAGTACCTCCCTCCTTTTACCCAAGTGACATTGTCACTTGGGTAAAAGTGACCATGTCTTTTTGGGAATAAAGTATGCAATGCATTATAATCTGGAAGAAAATGAGCTTGAAGCAGTTGAAAAACCTGACTTGTGGAGAGGTCATTATGGGGAACTCAGATATTTCCTTAAGGAATTTGACAAACACTTGCTGTTAGGACATGAAGTAAATGAGATGTATGTCAAGTTTTGTGAAATATATGATAATGGCACAACAAAATTTATACTAAAGCAGAGATGCAGAACTAGGAAATAGGGAAAAATTGCCCAAACATACAAGCAATACAAAGATGCGAGAAACAACAATAGCAGTAAGGAGAGGGGCAGAAAGACTATGACTTTCGGTCATATTCAACAACACAAATATACATACACACACACACATTATTGGAAAAAATTGGAATTGGAATATTGGAAAAAATAATTAAAACTAAATGGGTAGAACACCTGGAGAGAAATGATATAATTTCAGACAGACAGTATGGTTTTCGATTTGGAAGATCCTGTGTATCGAATTTACTCAGTTTCTATGATCGAGCAACAGATATATTACAGGAAAGAGATGGTTGGGTTGACTGCATCTATCTGGACCTAAAAAAGGCATTCGACAGAGTTCCACATAGAGAGGTTGTTCTGGAAACTGGAAAATATTGGAGGGGTGACAGGTAAGCTTCTAACATGGATGAAAAATTTTCTGACTGATAGAAAAATGAGAGCAGTAATCAGAGGCAATGTATAGGACTGGAGAAATGTCACAAGTGGAGTACCACAGGGTTCAGTTCTTGCACCAGTGATGTTTATTGTCTACATAAATGATCTACCAGTTGGTATACAGAATTACATGAACATGTTTGCTGATGATGCTAAGATAATAGGAAGGATAAGAAATTTAGATGATTGTCATGCCCTTCAAGAAAACCTGGATAAAATAAGTATATGGAGCACCACTTGGCAAATGGAATTTAATGTTAATAAATGCCATGTTATGGAATGTGGAACAGGAGAACATAGACCCCACACAACCTATACATTATGTGAGAAATCTTTAAAGAATTCTGATAAAGAAAGAGATCTAGGGGTGGTTCTAGATAGAAAACTATCACCTGAGGACCACATAAAGAATATTGTGCGAGGAGCCTATGCTACGCTTTCTAACTTTAGAATTGCGTTTAAATACATGGATGGTGATATACTAAAGAAATTGTTCATGACTTTTGTTACGCCAAAGCTAGAATATGCAGCTGTTGTGTGGTGCCCAACAACAGAAGTTGGCCCATATCTTAAGAAGCACATCAACAAACTGGAAAAGGTGCAAAGACATGCTACTAAGTGGCTCCCAGAACTGAAGGGCAAGAGCTACGAGGAGAGGTTAGAGGCATTAAATATGCCAAAACTAAAAGACAGAAGAAAGAGGTGATATGATCACTAAATACAAAATAGTAACAGGAATTGATAAAATCGACAGGGAAGATTTCCTGAGACCTGGAACTTCAAGAACAGGAGGTCATAGATTGAAACTAGCTTAACACAGATGCTAAAGAAATATAAGAAAATTCACTTTCGCAAATAGCGTGGTAGACGGTTGGAACAAGTTAGGTGAGAAGGTGGTGGAGGCCAAGACTGTCAGTAGTTTCAAAGCGTTATATGACAAAGAGTGCTGGGAAGACGGTCTCATCCTGTAACTACACTTAGGTAATTACACACACACTATATATATATATATATATATATATATATATATATATATATATATATATATATATATATATATATATATATATTAGTATATTTTGGTAGCAGTCTTTCCTGTAGACATATATTATTAAATATGACCGAAAAAGTAAGATTAATAATTCTAACACGAATTTTCTCAATCTTTCGTACATTACGCTTCACTGTTGGAGGTAAATCAAAAATCACTTCTCCAAAATTCATTTTTATTTCTAGTCTGACGCGACACGGGCGCGTTTCGTAAAACTTATTACATTTTCAAAGACTTCACAAATACACAACTGATTAGAACTTACGTCTCTCTGATATTATATCTACATTTGAGTGAGGTGGGAAGGATGATGTGGCATTAACACAAGACAGAACAGGGGATATTAATAGGGTATTAAAAGTATCAACACAAGACAGAACAGAAACAATGGGTATTGAATAGAAGTGTTTGTAGAAAGCCTATTGGTCCATATTTCTTGATGCTTCTATATTGGAGCGGAGTCTTGAGGTGGGTAGAATATAGTTGTGCAATAATTGGCTGTTGATTGCTGGTGTTGACTTCTTGATGTGTAGTGCCTCGCAAACGTCAAGCCGCCTGCTATCGCTGTATCTATCGATGATTTCTGTGTTGTTTACTAGGATTTCTCTGGCGATGGTTTGGTTATGGGAAGAGATTATATGTTCCTTAATGGAGCCCTGTTGCTTATGCATCGTTAAACGCCTAGAAAGAGATGTTGTTGTCTTGCCTATATACTGGGTTTTTTGGAGCTTACAGTCCCCAAGTGGGCATTTGAAGGCATAGACGACGTTAGTCTCTTTTAAAGCGTTCTGTTTTGTGTCTGGAGAGTTTCTCATGAGTAGGCTGGCCGTTTTTCTGGTTTTATAGTAAATCGTCAGTTGTATCCTCTGATTTTTGTCTGTAGGGATAACGTTTCTATTAACAATATCTTTCAGGACCCTTTCCTCCGTTTTATGAGCTGTGGAAAAGAAGTTCCTGTAAAATAGTCTAATAGGGGGTATAGGTGTTGTGTTAGTTGTCTCTTCAGAGGTTGCATGGCTTTTCACTTTCCTTCTTATGATGTCTTCGATGAAACCATTGGAGAAGCCGTTATTGACTAGAACCTGCCTTACCCTACAGAGTTCTTCGTCGACTTGCTTCCATTCTAAGCTGTGGCTGAGAGCACGGTCGACGTACGGCTTGGCGTTTGCGAGGCACTACACATCAAGAAGTCAACACCAGCAATCAACAGCCAATTATTGCACAACTATATTCTACCCACCTCAAGACTCCGCTCCAATATAGAAGCATCAAGAAATATGGACCAATAGGCTTTCTACAAACACTTCTATTCAATACCCATTGTTTCTGTTCTGTCTTGTGTTGATACTTTTAATACCCTATTAATATCCCCTGTTCTGTCTTGTGTTAATGCCACATCATCCTTCCCACCTCACTCAAATGTAGATATAATATCAGAGAGACGTAAGTTCTAATCAGTTGTGTATTTGTGAAGTCTTTGAAAATGTAATAAGTTTTACGAAACGCGCCCGTGTCGCGTCAGACTAGAAATAAAAATGAATTTTGGAGAAGTGATTTTTGATTTACCTCCAACAGTGAAGCGTAATGTACGAAAGATTGAGAAAATTCGTGTTAGAATTATTAATCTTACTTTTTCGGTCATATTTAATAATATAAATATATATATATATATATAAATATATATATATATATATATATATATATATATATATATATATATATATATATATATTATATATATATATATATATATATATATATATATATATATATATATATATATATATATATATATATATATATATATGTCGTATCTAGTAGCCAGAACGCACTTTTCAGCCTACTATGCAAGGCCCGATATGCCTAATAAGCCAAGTTTTCATGAATAATATATTTTCTCTATTTTTTTTCTTATGAAATGATAAAGCTATCCATTTCATTATGTATGAGGTCAATTCTTTTTTTATTGGAGTTAAAATTAATATAGATATATGACCGAACCTAACCATCCCTACCTAACCTATCTTTATAGGTTAGTTTAGGTAACTGAAAATGTTAGGTTAGGTAGTCGAAAAAACATTAATTCATGAAAACTTGGCTTATTAGGCAAATCGGGCCTTGCATAGTAGGCTGAGATGTGCGTTCTGGCTACTAGGTACGACACATTATATATATATTTATATATATATATATATATATATATATATATATATATATATATATATATATATATATATATATATATATAACTGAAAACTCACACCCCAGAAGTGACTCGAACCCATACTCCCAGATGCCACGCAACTGGTATGTACAAGACGCCTTAATCCACTTGACCATCACGACCGGACAAAATGAGGTGATAGCCGAGGCTATTTGAACCACCCCACCGCCGGCACTCGGATAGTAATCTTGGGCATAGCATTTTACCAAATCACCTCATTCTTTGGGGCACACGTGAGGAACACAAATGCGAACAAGCCTGAATGGTCCCCAGGACAATATGCAACTGAAAACTCACACCCCAGAAGTGACTCGAACCCATACTCCCAGATGCCACGCAACTGGTATGTACAAGACGCCTTAATCCACTTGACCATCACGACCGGACAAAATGAGGTGATAGCCGAGGCTATTTGAACCACCCCACCGCCGGCACTCGGATAGTAATCTTGGGCATAGCATTTTACCAAATCACCTCATTCTTTGGGGCACACGTGAGGAACACAAATGCGAACAAGCCTGAATGGTCCCCAGGACAATATGCAACTGAAAACTCACACCCCAGAAGTGACTCGAACCCATACTCCCAGATGCCACGCAACTGGTATGTACAAGACGCCTTAATCCACTTGACCATCACGACCGGACAAAATGAGGTGATAGCCGAGGCTATTTGAACCACCCCACCGCCGGCACTCGGATAGTAATCTTGGGCATAGCATTTTACCAAATCACCTCATTCTTTGGGGCACACGTGAGGAACACAAATGCGAACAAGCCTGAATGGTCCCCAGGACAATATGCAACTGAAAACTCACACCCCAGAAGTGACTCGAACCCATACTCCCAGATGCCACGCAACTGGTATGTACAAGACGCCTTAATCCACTTGACCATCACGACCGGACAAAATGAGGTGATAGCCGAGGCTATTTGAACCACCCCACCGCCGGCACTCGGATAGTAATCTTGGGCATAGCATTTTACCAAATCACCTCATTCTTTGGGGCACACGTGAGGAACACAAATGCGAACAAGCCTGAATGGTCCCCAGGACAATATGCAACTGAAAACTCACACCCCAGAAGTGACTCGAACCCATACTCCCAGATGCCACGCAACTGGTATGTACAAGACGCCTTAATCCACTTGACCATCACGACCGGACAAAATGAGGTGATAGCCGAGGCTATTTGAACCACCCCACCGCCGGCACTCGGATAGTAATCTTGGGCATAGCATTTTACCAAATCACCTCATTCTTTGGGGCACACGTGAGGAACACAAATGCGAACAAGCCTGAATGGTCCCCAGGACAATATGCAACTGAAAACTCACACCCCAGAAGTGACTCGAACCCATACTCCCAGATGCCACGCAACTGGTATGTACAAGACGCCTTAATCCAATTGACCATCACGACCGGACAAAATGAGGTGATAGCCGAGGCTATTTGAACCACCCCACCGCCGGCACTCGGATAGTAATCTTGGGCATAGCATTTTACCAAATCACCTCATTCTTTGGGGCACACGTGAGGAACACAAATGCGAACAAGCCTGAATGGTCCCCAGGACAATATGCAACTGAAAACTCACACCCCAGAAGTGACTCGAACCCATACTCCCAGATGCCACGCAACTGGTATGTACAAGACGCCTTAATCCACTTGACCATCACGACCGGACAAAATGAGGTGATAGCCGAGGCTATTTGAACCACCCCACCGCCGGCACTCGGATAGTAATCTTGGGCATAGCATTTTACCAAATCACCTCATTCTTTGGGGCACACGTGAGGAACACAAATGCGAACAAGCCTGAATGGTCCCCAGGACAATATGCAACTGAAAACTCACACCCCAGAAGTGACTCGAACCCATACTCCCAGATGCCACGCAACTGGTATGTACAAGACGCCTTAATCCACTTGACCATCACGACCGGACAAAATGAGGTGATAGCCGAGGCTATTTGAACCACCCCACCGCCGGCACTCGGATAGTAATCTTGGGCATAGCATTTTACCAAATCACCTCATTCTTTTTGTCCGGTCGTGATGGTCAAGTGGATTAAGGCGTCTTGTACATACCAGTTGCGTGGCATCTGGGAGTATGGGTTCGAGTCACTTCTGGGGTGTGAGTTTTCAGTTGCATATTGTCCTGGGGACCATTCAGGCTTGTTCGCATTTGTGTTCCTCACGTGTGCCCCAAAGAATGAGGTGATATGGTAAAATGCTATGCCCAAGATTACTATCCGAGTGCCGGCGGTGGGGTGGTTCAAATAGCCTCGGCTATCACCTCATTTTGTCCGGTCGTGATGGTCAAGTGGATTAAGGCGTCTTGTACATACCAGTTGCGTGGCATCTGGGAGTATGGGTTCGAGTCACTTCTGGGGTGTGAGTTTTCAGTTGCATATTGTCCTGGGGACCATTCAGGCTTGTTCGCATTTGTGTTCCTCACGTGTGCCCCAAAGAATGAGGTGATTTGGTAAAATGCTATGCCCAAGATTACTATCCGAGTGCCGGCGGTGGGGTGGTTCAAATAGCCTCGGCTATCACCTCATTTTGTCCGGTCGTGATGGTCAAGTGGATTAAGGCGTCTTGTACATACCAGTTGCGTGGCATCTGGGAGTATGGGTTCGAGTCACTTCTGGGGTGTGAGTTTTCAGTTGCATATTGTCCTGGGGACCATTCAGGCTTGTTCGCATTTGTGTTCCTCACGTGTGCCCCAAAGAATGAGGTGATTTGGTAAAATGCTATGCCCAAGATTACTATCCGAGTGCCGGCGGTGGGGTGGTTCAAATAGCCTCGGCTATCACCTCATTTTGTCCGGTCGTGATGGTCAAGTGGATTAAGGCGTCTTGTACATACCAGTTGCGTGGCATCTGGGAGTATGGGTTCGAGTCACTTCTGGGGTGTGAGTTTTCAGTTGCATATTGTCCTGGGGACCATTCAGGCTTGTTCGCATTTGTGTTCCTCACGTGTGCCCCAAAGAATGAGGTGATTTGGTAAAATGCTATGCCCAAGATTACTATCCGAGTGCCGGCGGTGGGGTGGTTCAAATAGCCTCGGCTATCACCTCATTTTGTCCGGTCGTGATGGTCAAGTGGATTAAGGCGTCTTGTACATACCAGTTGCGTGGCATCTGGGAGTATGGGTTCGAGTCACTTCTGGGGTGTGAGTTTTCAGTTGCATATTGTCCTGGGGACCATTCAGGCTTGTTCGCATTTGTGTTCCTCACGTGTGCCCCAAAGAATGAGGTGATTTGGTAAAATGCTATGCCCAAGATTACTATCCGAGTGCCGGCGGTGGGGTGGTTCAAATAGCCTCGGCTATCACCTCATTTTGTCCGGTCGTGATGGTCAAGTGGATTAAGGCGTCTTGTACATACCAGTTGCGTGGCATCTGGGAGTATGGGTTCGAGTCACTTCTGGGGTGTGAGTTTTCAGTTGCATATTGTCCTGGGGACCATTCAGGCTTGTTCGCATTTGTGTTCCTCACGTGTGCCCCAAAGAATGAGGTGATTTGGTAAAATGCTATGCCCAAGATTACTATCCGAGTGCCGGCGGTGGGGTGGTTCAAATAGCCTCGGCTATCACCTCATTTTGTCCGGTCGTGATGGTCAAGTGGATTAAGGCGTCTTGTACATACCAGTTGCGTGGCATCTGGGAGTATGGGTTCGAGTCACTTCTGGGGTGTGAGTTTTCAGTTGCATATTGTCCTGGGGACCATTCAGGCTTGTTCGCATTTGTGTTCCTCACGTGTGCCCCAAAGAATGAGGTGATTTGGTAAAATGCTATGCCCAAGATTACTATCCGAGTGCCGGCGGTGGGGTGGTTCAAATAGCCTCGGCTATCACCTCATTTTGTCCGGTCGTGATGGTCAAGTGGATTAAGGCGTCTTGTACATACCAGTTGCGTGGCATCTGGGAGTATGGGTTCGAGTCACTTCTGGGGTGTGAGTTTTCAGTTGCATATTGTCCTGGGGACCATTCAGGCTTGTTCGCATATATATATATATATATATATATGCAGAATAACCACATATGAAAAATAGAAAATGCTTAACGCGTTTTCGGCTAATTCGCCTTCATCAGAGCAAAGTAGATTTGATTCTACTTTGCTCTGATGAAGGCGAATTAGCCGAAAACGCGTTAAGCATTTTCTATTTTTCATATGTGGTTATTCTGCATACTTGGATCAGTGTTTTTGTGATAATTGTTGCATATATATATATATATATATATATATATATATATATATATATATATATATATATATATATGTATATATATATATATATATATATATATATATATATATATATATATATATATATATATATATATATATATATATATATATATATATATATATATCGGACAATTAGTAAAAAAAAAAAAAAAAAAATTAAATTATTTTACCTTGTACCTAGATCCACCAGGCCTGTTTGGTGCATGTTTCAGTACTTCAGAAATCTGGAAGGTCACATCCTCCTCCTCAACTTGTGGATGTGCGTTGATAGATGATTCTGTAAAATTAAGTTATTTATATAATAATAAATTCAGTATAACAATAATATTCTGTAAAACTAAAAGTAATTTATACATCAATCAGATAAAACTCTCCAGAGATGGTGATACACAACATATAAAGGACAAGTTTCAGAACAAAATATGCATTTAGGAATAAGGTTTTGTACATGTAGATAGCACATGAGAAAATAAGTGGAAGGTGATCAAGTTTATATTAACATGTTAATGGCTTTGTTAAGGCTTTGCAAGAATGAAAAAATATTAATAATATAATATCACCTACCAATTAATTGTACATCATTTATAAGTCAATTATTTGCATTATTATTATTCAATACTAATGATATAAAAATGCATTTTGTAGTCTACTATTTATGCAAGTATTAAGCACAGGATCATGAAATAAACTGCACAATACTGTAATGGATAAACCAATTAAGTTTACATTTTCCTATAGCTAAGTCAGTCAGTTCTATTAGCAGCAGAGAACAATTATGCCCAACCTCTATTAAATGAAACAATCTTAAGAGCAAGTGATAGAAATATAATCATTTATGCTTGGGAAAATATTATGGAATGGTTCCAAATATGAAAAATATTAAGTTTTTTGGTTAAAAATTGTTAACTTAAAATTTAAATTTTTAAGTAAATTTTAAACTTTAAAAAAATTATTTAATTTTTTGGTTTCTTACTTAAAATAACATTATATAGTTCTTGTTTTTGTAGAAATGCCAATTTCTTCTTTTGCCCTTCCAGACTGTATAGTGACCACAGGCCGCTTGTTCATATCTTCATTATTCTTCGAACCGTGGTTGCACAATCAGACCCACGTACACTGGTTAAAAGCAACAACAAAAATCTAGTACACTGACGAATTTTGAATATATATATATATATATATATATATATATATATATATATATATATATATATATATATATATATATATATATATATATATATATATATATATGCCTTCGGGAGGTAGAGATGTTTGAGATATATATATCTCGAACTATCTACTTCTTTTGTAAGGTCTGATGGCATAGTGGGTTAAAGCATACTAGTTATGCCAGCTACTGGAAGGTAGTTGTGCTTTCTGGGTTCGAGTCCCACTGGTGGGTGTTGTCCAAAGATTGTTTATCTTCACTTGTGGTTTATGCAAGTATAGGCTTATAAGCTGGACACGAGTTCTCTCACATTGACAGTGGCTTGACGAAAATTGCAGACTGACCCCTCACTCATCTGGTGCCTTCGGGAGGTAGAGATGTTTGAGATATATATATCTCGAACTATCTACTTCTTTTGTAAGGTCTGATGGCGTAGTGGGTTAAAGCATACTAGTTATGCCAGCTACTGGAAGGTAGTTGTGCTTTCTGGGTTCGAGTCCCACTGGTGGGTGTTGTCCAAAGATTGTTTATCTTCACTTGTGGTTTATGCAAGTATAGGCTTATAAGCTGGACACGAGTTCTCTCACATTGACAGTGGCTTGACGAAAATTGCAGACTGACCCCTCACTCATCTGGTGCCTTCGGGAGGTAGAGATGTTTGAGATATATATATCTCGAACTATCTACTTCTTTTGTAAGGTCTGATGGCGTAGTGGGTTAAAGCATACTAGTTATGCCAGCTACTGGAAGGTAGTTGTGCTTTCTGGGTTCGAGTCCCACTGGTGGGTGTTGTCCAAAGATTGTTTATCTTCACTTGTGGTTTATGCAAGTATAGGCTTATAAGCTGGACACGAGTTCTCTCACATTGACAGTGGCTTGACGAAAATTGCAGACTGACCCCTCACTCATCTGGTGCCTTCGGGAGGTAGAGATGTTTGAGATATATATATCTCGAACTATCTACTTCTTTTGTAAGGTCTGATGGCGTAGTGGGTTAAAGCATACTAGTTATGCCAGCTACTGGAAGGTAGTTGTGCTTTCTGGGTTCGAGTCCCACTGGTGGGTGTTGTCCAAAGATTGTTTATCTTCACTTGTGGTTTATGCAAGTATAGGCTTATATATATATATATATATATATATATATATATATATATATATATATATATGTATATATATGTATATATATATATATATATATATATATATATATATATATATATATATATATATATATATATATATATATATATGTATGCCATATACATATATATGCTATGTTGTATGCTACAACTTGGCTGATAATAAAGCCATTCACAACTGCAGGCCTAATAAAAAAAAGGAGGTGGCATAGCAATATCTTACAAAGATACCTTCATCTGCAATAGTCTCATTAGTAATAGAGACGACTATTGTGAATATACCTTTGCCAAGTTCTCCAGTAAATCCCTTAAATCCTCCTTGACTATAAGTGCCATCTATAGATTTCCCAATACCAACACAGCTTCATTCTCAGATAACGTAAGGAATCTTATCATAAATAACAATCTCAACAAAAATCAAACCAACTTAGTGGTTTGTAATGGTGAACAAAACATGCAGATACTGTACTTATATATAACCTGTGAATAGAGTAATAACAGCAAAACTATTTGTTTATTGTTTTATGACCATAATAATTGAATCACTAATATGATTCACTAATATATAATCCTAATAATAATCACTAATATATAATCCATTGAGCATGCTGCATCTCTTTCAGTCTCTTTGCAATTTGAACAAGAGGGCTTTTAATTGATCGAACCATATTCTTAAAGTAAAGTAAATGAGATGTATTCCATATTTTGCAAAATATACGATGAAGGCACACAAACATTCATACCAAAACTGAAGGGCAGGATTTATGAGGAGACATTAGAGGCATTAAATATTCCAAAACTAAAAGACAGAAGGAAAAGAGGAGATATGGCTGAAGTATGTTGACCAGACCACACACTAGAAATTGAAGGGACGACGACGCTTCGGTCCGTCCTGGACCATTCTCAAGTCGATTGTGAGAATCGACTTGAGAATGGTCCAGGACAGACCGAAACGTCGTCGTCCCTTCAATTTCTAGTGTGTAGTCTGGTCAACATACCAAATATACTACACATACACAATACTAGGATGCACAATAAACTACCCTACCCAGACTGAGTATGGTGTGTACAATAAATGATTAGCTAAAAGATAAGAATGAGTTTTTATAAATGGGGTTAAATCAGAGTGAGAAAATGTAAGTGGAGTTCCTCAAAACTCTGTCCTGGGACCTCTGTAATTCATAATATATACAAATAATTTAGACTCAGGTTTGATCAGCAGTATTTGAAAATTTCCAAATGATACAAAAGGGATTTTTTTCTGGATTTAGGATTATTTTTTTTATGGCTGAAAACATGTTTTCAGCAATAAAAGAAATACAGTATTGCTGGAACAACCGTCGACACCTTCAAGAGAAAACCTGAACATCTTCAAGAAGTGCTGGACAAACAAGGCTGTGGTGGATATGTGGGCCTGAGGGGCCTGTCCAAGCAACAGCCTGTTGGACCAAGCTCTCACATGTCAAGCCTGGCCTTGGAAGGGCTTGGTGAGTAGAACAACTACCAGAACCCTATAATGCATGTATCAAGCAGATAACTAGGTTGTAGAGGATAGATAACATAGTGATTATAAGAAAACTAAAAACTCACTGGAAGCAATATAAATTACAAGAGTTGATACTCAACTTCTTTCCATTGTACCTCCCGTGTGTCAGCTTATCACTCTACTGCTAATATCACGGTATTGCAGAATATCTGTCTCTACATTGCCAAGGTGTCCAGGCAGTGAGCACCACATAATGCAGTGCAGTCCTGTAAGAATAAGCACAGTAAGTATGGGCATGGAGGGGTGCAGCAGTGGCTTGTGAAGGGCTGGAGAGTAAATGGACAAAGCAGACAGATTAGATGGCAATATATAAGGGGAAAAAATTAAAAAGCTAGGATATAAAACTAATTGAGATCAAAAGCATAAATTACTAAAGTAGGGGAAAAAATAACAAATGACTTCATAAAAAAATTATCCAATTGCCAACAGCAACTTGGTAGTACGAGTCTAAGTCTAAGAAACAAAAAAAATTTAAATGCTGTTATCTGCAATGAAACAATACATACTATTGCACGTACCGAAACATTGATGAATGTAAAAAATAGAGAACTATTTGCTGAATGTCCCATAAATGGATTTAAACTATTTTACACAAAGAGGGGGAGAAGCCATGTATGTTAGGGAATATTTGAAATATAGTCTCGAAAAGTACACAACTGTGATAGTAAAATTAGGTCACATGGAGGAGTGGGTCTGTATACTATGGAAGACCTTGTATGCTCGGAGCTCCTTAACATTACAAATGAGGTGGTAGAGGTATTGGGATTAAAAATAGAGAAAATAAATTTAGTGATTATTCTAATATACAAACCGCCAGATGCAACGGCCGAGGAATTCACAGAACAGATAAACAAAATGGAGAACTCGATACGTCATATTATCTTCCTAGGTGACTTCAACTTGCCTAGTCTAAGATGGAGAATAGCAAACAATAATATTATACCAGGAAATTTATCGAGACCTAACCACTCAGCTTCCTGGCAATACGTTAGTAATGAATAAATATGATATATTTACTCATTATAATGTTGGTGCTGAATGTACAACACGAAAAAACATAATTTTAATCTGAAAAAGTATCTTTTTATAAAGAAATTAGACGAAAATAAAGAGCTGGTGACGCCAAATCAAGTCGACGATCCAAGCGTCGGTTAGGTTAAGTTAGGTCAACCTAACCTAACATATTATATTTATTCATTACTAACGTATTGCCAGGAAACTTTGTGAAGCTTGTGTAGCTTGTGGTAATTAAACGGACCCTCATTTTAACAGAAACTTGGCTAAGTAAAGACTATACCCAACTCTACAACTTAGCTGGTTATAAAGGCATTCATAATTGCAGGCCTAGTAAAAAAGGAGGTGTTATACCAAAACAGATGCAGAACTAGGAAACAGGATTTCTTCAACAGAAATTTTGAAATTGTTCACAATTTTTGTTAGACCAAAGTTGGAGTATGCAGCAGTTGTATGGTGCCCATATCTTAGAAAGCATATCAACAAACTGGAAACGGTGCAGAGACATGCCACTAAGTGGCATTAACTAAATGCCATTAAATATGCCAAATATACTACATAAATATACATACTACACATGCACAATAATTGTCCAGGGCCATCAACACACCTCCAGGGCCACCAACACACCTCCAGGGCCACCAACACACCTCCAGGGCCATCAACACACCTCCAGCTAGGGCCACCAACACACCTCCAGGGCCATCAACACGCCTCCAGGGCCATCAACACAACACCACCATCAACACACCTCCAGGGCCACCAACACACCTCCAGGGCCATCAACACACCTCCAGCCAGGGCCACCAACACACCTCCAGGGCCACTAACACACCTCCAGGGCCATCAACACACCTCCAGCTAGGGCCACCAACACACCTCCAGGGCCATCACCACGCCTCCAGGGCCATCAACACACCTCTAGCCAGGGCCACCAACACACCTCCAGGGCCACCAACACACCTCCAGGGCCACCAACACACCTCCAGGGCCATCAACACACCTCCAGCTAGGGCCACCAACACACCTCCAGGGCCATCAACACGCCTCCAGGGCCATCAACACAACACCACCATCAACACACCTCCAGCCAGGGCCACCAACACACCTCCAGGGCCACCAACACACCTCCAGGGCCATCAACACACCTCCAGCTAGGGCCACCAACACACCTCCAGGGCCATCAACACGCCTCCAGGGCCATCAACACACCTCTAGCCAGGGCCACCAACACACCTCCAGGGCCACCAACACACCTCCAGGGCCATCAACACACCTCCAGCTAGGGCCACCAACACACCTCCAGGGCCATCAACACGCCTCCAGGGCCATCAACACAACACCACCATCAACACACCTCCAGCCAGGGCCACCAACACACCTCCAGGGCCACCAACACACCTCCAGGGCCACCAACACACCTCCAGGGCCATCAACACACCTCCAGCTAGGGCCACCAACACACCTCCAGGGCCATCAACACACCTCCAGCTAGGGCCATCAACACACCTCCAGCCAGGGCCACCAACACACCTCCAGGGCCACCAACACACCTCCAGCCAGGGCCATCAACACAACACCACCATCAACACACCATCCAGCCTACCACCAGAAGCTTATATATATACTACACATGTCTAAGAGCAAATAAAAGAAAACAGTTACCTTAACTATTGAAGATGCAGCAGGATTTTGTGGATAAGCCTGCAGCAGTCCCTCTCGACACGGTTTTAAAATGGCGGCGACTACCACAACATGCAACGAGCCTAAAGAATGTCCAGCGCTAGCATTATCTAAACGCTATTATATATTATCAAGCAATACGGAAATCTAAAATAAAAAAATGATACAAATAATTGTATTAAATATTTATTTGCAATTACAATACCTCGGGAATATATTTTTGCGTTAGCAAAACATATTAAGTTCGTATTTAGTTTAACTCATTTAAATTCTTTACAAATAATAACCTGATTTTTCCTGATGGCCACTAACATTAATGTTTTATGTTGAAACATTTCATACCCTTATTATTTCAATTTCTTTCTTTATTATGCACCCCATACCCATCCCGTGGGCGGTGGTGTAAAGGATTACAGAGGCACATAATGGGTTCAGGAACTGAACTCTCTAGTTTGTTTAGCTAAGCAAATAACAATTTTTGACGCTAGTTACAAAATTATTAATGTTATATATACATGTACACACTCTCATACATACATGTACATATATATATATATATATATATACGTATACATATATACATACACATGCATATTTATAATCACCCACACAAATACACACATCAATAATCTCTGTGTCACTTATTTTATACATGTTCTTGTAGAACATTCTATTGCGAATACATTGGGCGCTGCCCAATAAACTCGCCCCTCGGGGCAAAATTATTTTTTTTTTTTTAATCTTGGTGGAACATAAAATGGCCGCCTGTGTTTATGCTGTCGTCAGATGGCGCTGTGACGTCACAGATGAGGGAAGCACGTACTGCGCATTAATGCCTCGATCCCTCGTTATTTATTTATTTTATTTATTTATATATATACAAGAACGTACATTGGGGGTTAAGAGACAACATAGAGCTTAAGTTAGAATTATAATCTTGTAAAACCACTTGCTTGCATATATAGCGTTTCGGGCAAGTCCTTAAACTAATCTTTGAGCAAATTCTTAAACAGAGTTTTAGAGAAATAATTAAATGTAAAATTGATAAAAAGTGTTTAACAGGTACATTACAGCTTTACTTTACAAGTACAGATGATTTTAAGTAGGATAATTACAGTAAAATTGTCAAAAAATTGTTTACAGGTACGATGCAAGAATTTTCGACACAAAAGCAGATCAGAACAATACACAATAATAACAATACACAATAATGAACAAGGAATCCTAAGTACAATTAGGAAAACATCTCAGGGTTATACATTGGATTACTGAAGCACAATATGAGGATCATTACAAATAGTAATGCAGTAGAATATGCACTTATATTCTATTATTAAGTTAATATTAAGTTCCTTCCTCATGTTAAGTATCTTTGTGGTACTAGGGACATCCAAGGATTATCTTCAAGGCTTCGTTCTGCAAGTTTTCAAGCCCTTTATGCTTTCTTTCAGTCATCAAGGCAAGCAGAGATGCAACATAATCCACTAAAGATCTGATGTATGCAAGGTACATCATTTTGACAATTGTGACATTGGCACCATAGCCTGAGTGATAACCTGCAACATCTCCAAGAGGGCTTATGGAGCCTCTCATTATACTGACGACAGAGTCTGAATACAACAGGACAATACAAGACCAAGGTATTTGAATCTGTTAACATAGTCAAGCTGGGAGCCATCATACAGTTGCATCTTGCGAACAGCTCCTCCCTGCCTGGGTGGACACCCGTTTAGTATCTTTGTTTCCTCTGCTGAGATATGACTAAACCTAAGTCCTGACATATAAGACTAATACAGAGTTAAGAGTGTTCTGCATGTTAGCATAACAAGTAGCAAGAGGTAATCGTGATTAACAGTATCAAAGGCCTTTCTCAGGTCAATGAAGAGTCCAATTGGAAACTCATTTTTGTCAAGGGCAGAGTAAATTATATCAAGGAGACTAATAATTGCATCGTTGGTACTCTTTTGAGAGCGAAAGCCAAACTGACAGGGGCTAAGAATGTCGAATTTTACGAGATAGGAGTAGAGCTGTTTGTAGATAATTTTTTCAAATATTTTTGATAGTATGGGTAGGTTCGATATTGGTCTATAGTTGTTTATGTCTGACGGATTACCTCCTTTATGAACTGGCGTTACTCTTGCGTTTTTAAGAATATCAGGGAAGGTATGACACTCAAGGGATTTGTTGAACAGCAGAGCTATAGGTGGCGCAAGGGCATATGGGAGGCGCTCTTGTATACAATGGATGGGATTTCACTGATGTTCCCAGCTTTGGTTTTTAGTGAGTGTATGATGGACACAACATCTGACGGGCTGACTGGTGAGAGGAGAAGAGAGTTTGGATAGCTGCCTGAGAGATATGTGTTGATATGTGTCTGATTCTGTGGGATTTTACTTGCAAGGTTAGCACCAATCGATGAAAAGAAGCTATTAAATTCATTCGCCATTTCTAAGTCAGATGACAGTGTAAGGCCATCCTTAGAGAGTGTTATCTGGATGTGGGAGTGTTGTTTAGTTCCCAGGATGTTAGAGATGGTATTCCATGTGCTTTTCATGTTGCCTTTTGCTTCTTTGAATCTAGTCTCATAGTATGAAAGTTTTGCTTTTCTTATGATACTGGTAAGCACTGATGAGTACCTTTTAACTACTTCCATTGGAATTAGGCCACTCCTAAATTTCTTTTCATATTCATGTTTTTTGTTGATTGATTTAATTATGCCACTTGTGAGCCACGGGTTATTTTTTCTTTTATCAGTTACTTGTTTGGTAAGGAGGGGACAGTGAGTGTTGTAGAGGCTTAGAGTTTTGGAGAGAAAGAGGTTAGTTGATGAGTTTATATCCTGTGAATTATTAAATTCAGATTCCCAGTTAATATTGTGAAGTGCATTAGAGAGATTGCCAAAAGCTGATTCACTATGTAGCCTGAATGAAAGTTGTTTGGTTTCTTGTGGTGATGTGTCAATGTTTGCTATGATGAAAGTAGGATAGTGGTCAGTTGTTCTGTCATAAATTACCCCAGATGTAAGGGGAGCTGTTATATTAGTCCATAGGTGATCCAGGGTAGTGGCAGATGTTTGAGTGACTCGGGTGGGCTTGGTGATTGTGGGGATTAGCATACAGGAGTGCATGCTGTTACGGAAATAGTCAACTTGAGGGTTGTTTTCAACATTCAATAAAGAAATTCTGGAGGGCTTCTGTGCAAGGGTTAGGATGAGCTAGCCTAAGCATTTTTATACCAATTTGACAGTTATTTTCAGTAACACGATAAACAACGCTCGGAATATTAAGTTCCTTTCTCATATTAAGTATCTTTGTGGTACGAGGGCACCCAAGGATTATCCTCACGGCTTCGTTCTGCAATTTTTCAAGCCTTCCAAGCTTTCTTTCAGGATGCCTTAAAGTTAGTTTAGTTCATTTATTATGCACCCCATACCCATCTTGTGGGCGGTAGTGGAAAGGGTTGCAGAGGCACATAATGGGCTCAGGGACTAAACCCCACAATTCATTTAGCTAAGCAAGTTACAATCTTGATGAGCTAGTTACAAAATTCAGTATAAGTCGTCACATCAACAATGGGTTCGAGATCGATCACAAGTACAGTTTCTAAATTAAGCAACTGACATATGTGGAGAGCTAGTGTCACAATTGATATGTTTGTCCTGCACACCGCCCCCCATCCAGTGGGCAGCGGTGGATAGGTTACAATCACTTTGTTACAATCACTTTAGGCATTGTATGTACTAGCTATACCTATAAGTTAAACAATCCTTGTAAATATTTATTGTATGTATGTACCTTACCTAAATACCTAAAATAAAAATTGTTGTTACTACTTACAGTTAGCAAACTGGGGATATTTGGCTAAAATTTCTGGTACCAGATCATTTTGAATGAAATATTGACACATCGTTGGTACATTGGTTATAGAATTGTCTCTGAATTCACTATCACATAGTGACGGAGGGTGTGCGAATAATTTTGTTGACAGTTAACATTTGGTCAGGTCTACATCGGCAGATAATGAGAATTCCCAGAAATACTTGTAACCGAGTCTAAGCCGAGCAGTAGTAACATCTAGAAGTCTGCTGATTTTATTGGATGAACCATAGATGTGTGGCTGCTTTTGCATAATAGTATTGAACGAAAGTTAATCTCCCCAAACACTTTCGCGTTTTGGGCAAGTTACCCCTCCACTCTCTCCATTTTTTTTTTGGACATTCCCTGGTAGTGCGCGGAAATACTGAAAAGTGTATACTCTTTTCAACTTTGTCACCTTAATTCTCGTCCTATGTCTTTCATTTTGGTATCAATGCGTTCACAATAGAATTCCCAACAGAACTATGTGCATATAATGTCAAAGAGAGCAGCGCGCTCCACCCGCCGACAAGATGAATGTAGGCCAAGGGTACCAGAAAAAGAAAGCTGAGCCACCCTCAGGCAACTCTCATTACATTAGAGAGCGTGGTAATACTGAAAAGTATATACCCTTTTCAACTTTGTTACCTCAATTCTCATCCTAGGTTTTTCAATTTAGCATCAATGTGTTCGCAATAGAATTCTCTACAGGACTAAAGGCATATAAACTCCAAAAGCCCGGCTTACCATCCGCAACAAACAGAGAAAGCGAGAGCGTGTTACCAGGGAGCGCACAAGAGCGATAAAATGTATACACTCTTTTCATTCTGGTCACCTCAATTGTCATCCTAGGTCTTTCATTTTGGTATCAATGTGTTCGCAATAGAATTTCCAACCGGAATATATGCATGAAATGTCAAAAACAGCAGCGTGCTCCACCCGCTGACGTGATGAAAGCACGGCGGACCATCCGCACAAAACAGAGAAAGTGAGAGAAAGTAACCCGGGAGCACTCTAGTGCAATGTAATGTGAACACTCTTTTCACTTTGGTTACCTCAATTCTCGTCATATGTCTCATTTTGGTATCAATGTGTTCGCAATTGTATCTGCTGGCATTTTACCCTTTGCTTGGATCTGAAGGGTTTTAGGCTCACCACGATGCAATCATTTACATCATTTACATTGCAATCAAGTACATCATTTATAAGTCAATTATTTGCATTATTATTATTCAATACTAATGATATAAAAATGCATTTTGTAGTCTACTATTTATGCAAGTATTAAGCACAGGATCATGAAATAAACTGCACAATACTGTAATGGATAAACCAATTAAGTTTACATTTTCCTATAGCTAAGTCAGTCAGTTCTATTAGCAGCAGAGAACAATTATGCCCAACCTCTATTAAATGAAACAATCTTAAGAGCAAGTGATAGAAATATAATCATTTATGCTTGGGAAAATATTATGGAATGGTTCCAAATATGAAAAATATTAAGTTTTTTGGTTAAAAATTGTTAACTTAAAATTTAAATTTTTAAGTAAATTTTAAACTTTAAAAAAATTATTTAATTTTTTGGTTTCTTACTTAAAATAACATTATATAGTTCTTGTTTTTGTAGAAATGCCAATTTCTTCTTTTGCCCTTCCAGACTGTATAGTGACCACAGGCCGCTTGTTCATATCTTCATTATTCTTCGAACCGTGGTTGCACAATCAGACCCACGTACACTGGTTAAAAGCAACAACAAAAATCTAGTACACTGACGAATTTTGAATATATATATATATATATATATATATATATATATATATATATATATATATATATATATATATATATATATATATATATATATATATATATATGTATATATATGTATATATATATATATATATATATATATATATATATATATATATATATATATATATATATATATATATATATATATATATATATATATATATATATATATGTATGCTATGTTGTATGCTACAACTTGGCTGATAATAAAGCCATTCACAACTGCAGGCCTAATAAAAAAAAAGAGGTGGCATAGCAATATCTTACAAAGATACCTTCATCTGCAATAGTCTCATTAGTAATAGAGACGACTATTGTGAATATACCTTTGCCAAGTTCTCCAGTAAATCCCTTAAATCCTCCTTGACTATAAGTGCCATCTATAGATTTCCCAATACCAACACAGCTTCATTCTCAGATAACGTAAGGAATCTTATCATAAATAACAATCTCAACAAAAATCAAACCAACTTAGTGGTTTGTAATGGTGAACAAAACATGCAGATACTGTACTTATATATAACCTGTGAATAGAGTAATAACAGCAAAACTATTTGTTTATTGTTTTATGACCATAATAATTGAATCACTAATATGATTCACTAATATATAATCCTAATAATAATCACTAATATATAATCCATTGAGCATGCTGCATCTCTTTCAGTCTCTTTGCAATTTGAACAAGAGGGCTTTTAATTGATCGAACCATATTCTTAAAGTAAAGTAAATGAGATGTATTCCATATTTTGCAAAATATACGATGAAGGCACACAAACATTCATACCAAAACTGAAGGGCAGGATTTATGAGGAGACATTAGAGGCATTAAATATTCCAAAACTAAAAGACAGAAGGAAAAGAGGAGATATGGCTGAAGTATGTTGACCAGACCACACACTAGAAATTGAAGGGACGACGACGCTTCGGTCCGTCCTGGACCATTCTCAAGTCGATTGTGAGAATCGACTTGAGAATGGTCCAGGACAGACCGAAACGTCGTCGTCCCTTCAATTTCTAGTGTGTAGTCTGGTCAACATACCAAATATACTACACATACACAATACTAGGATGCACAATAAACTACCCTACCCAGACTGAGTATGGTGTGTACAATAAATGATTAGCTAAAAGATAAGAATGAGTTTTTATAAATGGGGTTAAATCAGAGTGAGAAAATGTAAGTGGAGTTCCTCAAAACTCTGTCCTGGGACCTCTGTAATTCATAATATATACAAATAATTTAGACTCAGGTTTGATCAGCAGTATTTGAAAATTTCCAAATGATACAAAAGGGATTTTTTTCTGGATTTAGGATTATTTTTTTTATGGCTGAAAACATGTTTTCAGCAATAAAAGAAATACAGTATTGCTGGAACAACCGTCGACACCTTCAAGAGAAAACCTGAACATCTTCAAGAAGTGCTGGACAAACAAGGCTGTGGTGGATATGTGGGCCTGAGGGGCCTGTCCAAGCAACAGCCTGTTGGACCAAGCTCTCACATGTCAAGCCTGGCCTTGGAAGGGCTTGGTGAGTAGAACAACTACCAGAACCCTATAATGCATGTATCAAGCAGATAACTAGGTTGTAGAGGATAGATAACATAGTGATTATAAGAAAACTAAAAACTCACTGGAAGCAATATAAATTACAAGAGTTGATACTCAACTTCTTTCCATTGTACCTCCCGTGTGTCAGCTTATCACTCTACTGCTAATATCACGGTATTGCAGAATATCTGTCTCTACATTGCCAAGGTGTCCAGGCAGTGAGCACCACATAATGCAGTGCAGTCCTGTAAGAATAAGCACAGTAAGTATGGGCATGGAGGGGTGCAGCAGTGGCTTGTGAAGGGCTGGAGAGTAAATGGACAAAGCAGACAGATTAGATGGCAATATATAAGGGGAAAAAATTAAAAAGCTAGGATATAAAACTAATTGAGATCAAAAGCATAAATTACTAAAGTAGGGGAAAAAATAACAAATGACTTCATAAAAAAATTATCCAATTGCCAACAGCAACTTGGTAGTACGAGTCTAAGTCTAAGAAACAAACAAAATTTAAATGCTGTTATCTGCAATGAAACAATACATACTATTGCACGTACCGAAACATTGATGAATGTAAAAAATAGAGAACTATTTGCTGAATGTCCCATAAATGGATTTAAACTATTTTACACAAAGAGGGGGAGAAGCCATGTATGTTAGGGAATATTTGAAATATAGTCTCGAAAAGTACACAACTGTGATAGTAAAATTAGGTCACATGGAGGAGTGGGTCTGTATACTATGGAAGACCTTGTATGCTCGGAGCTCCTTAACATTACAAATGAGGTGGTAGAGGTATTGGGATTAAAAATAGAGAAAATAAATTTAGTGATTATTCTAATATACAAACCGCCAGATGCAACGGCCGAGGAATTCACAGAACAGATAAACAAAATGGAGAACTCGATACGTCATATTATCTTCCTAGGTGACTTCAACTTGCCTAGTCTAAGATGGAGAATAGCAAACAATAATATTATACCAGGAAATTTATCGAGACCTAACCACTCAGCTTCCTGGCAATACGTTAGTAATGAATAAATATGATATATTTACTCATTATAATGTTGGTGCTGAATGTACAACACGAAAAAACATAATTTTAATCTGAAAAAGTATCTTTTTATAAAGAAATTAGACGAAAATAAAGAGCTGGTGACGCCAAATCAAGTCGACGATCCAAGCGTCGGTTAGGTTAAGTTAGGTCAACCTAACCTAACATATTATATTTATTCATTACTAACGTATTGCCAGGAAACTTTGTGAAGCTTGTGTAGCTTGTGGTAATTAAACGGACCCTCATTTTAACAGAAACTTGGCTAAGTAAAGACTATACCCAACTCTACAACTTAGCTGGTTATAAAGGCATTCATAATTGCAGGCCTAGTAAAAAAGGAGGTGTTATACCAAAACAGATGCAGAACTAGGAAACAGGATTTCTTCAACAGAAATTTTGAAATTGTTCACAATTTTTGTTAGACCAAAGTTGGAGTATGCAGCAGTTGTATGGTGCCCATATCTTAGAAAGCATATCAACAAACTGGAAACGGTGCAGAGACATGCCACTAAGTGGCATTAACTAAATGCCATTAAATATGCCAAATATACTACATAAATATACATACTACACATGCACAATAATTGTCCAGGGCCATCAACACACCTCCAGGGCCACCAACACACCTCCAGGGCCACCAACACACCTCCAGGGCCATCAACACACCTCCAGCTAGGGCCACCAACACACCTCCAGGGCCATCAACACGCCTCCAGGGCCATCAACACAACACCACCATCAACACACCTCCAGGGCCACCAACACACCTCCAGGGCCATCAACACACCTCCAGCCAGGGCCACCAACACACCTCCAGGGCCACTAACACACCTCCAGGGCCATCAACACACCTCCAGCTAGGGCCACCAACACACCTCCAGGGCCATCACCACGCCTCCAGGGCCATCAACACACCTCTAGCCAGGGCCACCAACACACCTCCAGGGCCACCAACACACCTCCAGGGCCACCAACACACCTCCAGGGCCATCAACACACCTCCAGCTAGGGCCACCAACACACCTCCAGGGCCATCAACACGCCTCCAGGGCCATCAACACAACACCACCATCAACACACCTCCAGCCAGGGCCACCAACACACCTCCAGGGCCACCAACACACCTCCAGGGCCACCAACACACCTCCAGGGCCATCAACACACCTCCAGCTAGGGCCACCAACACACCTACAGGGCCATCAACACGCCTCCAGGGCCATCAACACACCTCTAGCCAGGGCCACCAACACACCTCCAGGGCCACCAACACACCTCCAGGGCCATCAACACACCTCCAGCTAGGGCCACCAACACACCTCCAGGGCCATCAACACGCCTCCAGGGCCATCAACACAACACCACCATCAACACACCTCCAGCCAGGGCCACCAACACACCTCCAGGGCCACCAACACACCTCCAGGGCCACCAACACACCTCCAGGGCCATCAACACACCTCCAGCTAGGGCCACCAACACACCTCCAGGGCCATCAACACACCTCCAGCTAGGGCCATCAACACACCTCCAGCCAGGGCCACCAACACACCTCCAGGGCCACCAACACACCTCCAGCCAGGGCCATCAACACAACACCACCATCAACACACCATCCAGCCTACCACCAGAAGCTTATATATATACTACACATGTCTAAGAGCAAATAAAAGAAAACAGTTACCTTAACTATTGAAGATGCAGCAGGATTTTGTGGATAAGCCTGCAGCAGTCCCTCTCGACACGGTTTTAAAATGGCGGCGACTACCACAACATGCAACGAGCCTAAAGAATGTCCAGCGCTAGCATTATCTAAACGCTATTATATATTATCAAGCAATACGGAAATCTAAAATAAAAAAATGATACAAATAATTGTATTAAATATTTATTTGCAATTACAATACCTCGGGAATATATTTTTGCGTTAGCAAAACATATTAAGTTCGTATTTAGTTTAACTCATTTAAATTCTTTACAAATAATAACCTGATTTTTCCTGATGGCCACTAACATTAATGTTTTATGTTGAAACATTTCATACCCTTATTATTTCAATTTCTTTCTTTATTATGCACCCCATACCCATCCCGTGGGCGGTGGTGTAAAGGATTACAGAGGCACATAATGGGTTCAGGAACTGAACTCTCTAGTTTGTTTAGCTAAGCAAATAACAATTTTTGACGCTAGTTACAAAATTATTAATGTTATATATACATGTACACACTCTCATACATACATGTACATATATATATATATATATATATATATACGTATACATATATACATACACATGCATATTTATAATCACCCACACAAATACACACATCAATAATCTCTGTGTCACTTATTTTATACATGTTCTTGTAGAACATTCTATTGCGAATACATTGGGCGCTGCCCAATAAACTCGCCCCTCGGGGCAAAATTATTTTTTTTTTTTTAATCTTGGTGGAACATAAAATGGCCGCCTGTGTTTATGCTGTCGTCAGATGGCGCTGTGACGTCACAGATGAGGGAAGCACGTACTGCGCATTAATGCCTCGATCCCTCGTTATTTATTTATTTTATTTATTTATATATATACAAGAACGTACATTGGGGGTTAAGAGACAACATAGAGCTTAAGTTAGAATTATAATCTTGTAAAACCACTTGCTTGCATATATAGCGTTTCGGGCAAGTCCTTAAACTAATCTTTGAGCAAATTCTTAAACAGAGTTTTAGAGAAATAATTAAATGTAAAATTGATAAAAAGTGTTTAACAGGTACATTACAGCTTTACTTTACAAGTACAGATGATTTTAAGTAGGATAATTACAGTAAAATTGTCAAAAAATTGTTTACAGGTACGATGCAAGAATTTTCGACACAAAAGCAGATCAGAACAATACACAATAATAACAATACACAATAATGAACAAGGAATCCTAAGTACAATTAGGAAAACATCTCAGGGTTATACATTGGATTACTGAAGCACAATATGAGGATCATTACAAATAGTAATGCAGTAGAATATGCACTTATATTCTATTATTAAGTTAATATTAAGTTCCTTCCTCATGTTAAGTATCTTTGTGGTACTAGGGACATCCAAGGATTATCTTCAAGGCTTCGTTCTGCAAGTTTTCAAGCCCTTTATGCTTTCTTTCAGTCATCAAGGCAAGCAGAGATGCAACATAATCCACTAAAGATCTGATGTATGCAAGGTACATCATTTTGACAATTGTGACATTGGCACCATAGCCTGAGTGATAACCTGCAACATCTCCAAGAGGGCTTATGGAGCCTCTCATTATACTGACGACAGAGTCTGAATACAACAGGACAATACAAGACCAAGGTATTTGAATCTGTTAACATAGTCAAGCTGGGAGCCATCATACAGTTGCATCTTGCGAACAGCTCCTCCCTGCCTGGGTGGACACCCGTTTAGTATCTTTGTTTCCTCTGCTGAGATATGACTAAACCTAAGTCCTGACATATAAGACTAATACAGAGTTAAGAGTGTTCTGCATGTTAGCATAACAAGTAGCAAGAGGTAATCGTGATTAACAGTATCAAAGGCCTTTCTCAGGTCAATGAAGAGTCCAATTGGAAACTCATTTTTGTCAAGGGCAGAGTAAATTATATCAAGGAGACTAATAATTGCATCGTTGGTACTCTTTTGAGAGCGAAAGCCAAACTGACAGGGGCTAAGAATGTCGAATTTTACGAGATAGGAGTAGAGCTGTTTGTAGATAATTTTTTCAAATATTTTTGATAGTATGGGTAGGTTCGATATTGGTCTATAGTTGTTTATGTCTGACGGATTACCTCCTTTATGAACTGGCGTTACTCTTGCGTTTTTAAGGATATCAGGGAAGGTATGACACTCAAGGGATTTGTTGAACAGCAGAGCTATAGGTGGCGCAAGGGCATATGGGAGGCGCTCTTGTATACAATGGATGGGATTTCACTGATGTTCCCAGCTTTGGTTTTTAGTGAGTGTATGATGGACACAACATCTGACGGGCTGACTGGTGAGAGGAGAAGAGAGTTTGGATAGCTGCCTGAGAGATATGTGTTGATATGTGTCTGATTCTGTGGGATTTTACTTGCAAGGTTAGCACCAATCGATGAAAAGAAGCTATTAAATTCATTCGCCATTTCTAAGTCAGATGACAGTGTAAGGCCATCCTTAGAGAGTGTTATCTGGATGTGGGAGTGTTGTTTAGTTCCCAGGATGTTAGAGATGGTATTCCATGTGCTTTTCATGTTGCCTTTTGCTTCTTTGAATCTAGTCTCATAGTATGAAAGTTTTGCTTTTCTTATGATACTGGTAAGCACTGATGAGTACCTTTTAACTACTTCCATTGGAATTAGGCCACTCCTAAATTTCTTTTCATATTCATGTTTTTTGTTGATTGATTTAATTATGCCACTTGTGAGCCACGGGTTATTTTTTCTTTTATCAGTTACTTGTTTGGTAAGGAGGGGACAGTGAGTGTTGTAGAGGCTTAGAGTTTTGGAGAGAAAGAGGTTAGTTGATGAGTTTATATCCTGTGAATTATTAAATTCAGATTCCCAGTTAATATTGTGAAGTGCATTAGAGAGATTGCCAAAAGCTGATTCACTATGTAGCCTGAATGAAAGTTGTTTGGTTTCTTGTGGTGATGTGTCAATGTTTGCTATGATGAAAGTAGGATAGTGGTCAGTTGTTCTGTCATAAATTACCCCAGATGTAAGGGGAGCTGTTATATTAGTCCATAGGTGATCCAGGGTAGTGGCAGATGTTTGAGTGACTCGGGTGGGCTTGGTGATTGTGGGGATTAGCATACAGGAGTGCATGCTGTTACGGAAATAGTCAACTTGAGGGTTGTTTTCAACATTCAATAAAGAAATTCTGGAGGGCTTCTGTGCAAGGGTTAGGATGAGCTAGCCTAAGCATTTTTATACCAATTTGACAGTTATTTTCAGTAACACGATAAACAACGCTCGGAATATTAAGTTCCTTTCTCATATTAAGTATCTTTGTGGTACGAGGGCACCCAAGGATTATCCTCACGGCTTCGTTCTGCAATTTTTCAAGCCTTCCAAGCTTTCTTTCAGGATGCCTTAAAGTTAGTTTAGTTCATTTATTATGCACCCCATACCCATCTTGTGGGCGGTAGTGGAAAGGGTTGCAGAGGCACATAATGGGCTCAGGGACTAAACCCCACAATTCATTTAGCTAAGCAAGTTACAATCTTGATGAGCTAGTTACAAAATTCAGTATAAGTCGTCACATCAACAATGGGTTCGAGATCGATCACAAGTACAGTTTCTAAATTAAGCAACTGACATATGTGGAGAGCTAGTGTCACAATTGATATGTTTGTCCTGCACACCGCCCCCCATCCAGTGGGCAGCGGTGGATAGGTTACAATCACTTTGTTACAATCACTTTAGGCATTGTATGTACTAGCTATACCTATAAGTTAAACAATCCTTGTAAATATTTATTGTATGTATGTACCTTACCTAAATACCTAAAATAAAAATTGTTGTTACTACTTACAGTTAGCAAACTGGGGATATTTGGCTAAAATTTCTGGTACCAGATCATTTTGAATGAAATATTGACACATCGTTGGTACATTGGTTATAGAATTGTCTCTGAATTCACTATCACATAGTGACGGAGGGTGTGCGAATAATTTTGTTGACAGTTAACATTTGGTCAGGTCTACATCGGCAGATAATGAGAATTCCCAGAAATACTTGTAACCGAGTCTAAGCCGAGCAGTAGTAACATCTAGAAGTCTGCTGATTTTATTGGATGAACCATAGATGTGTGGCTGCTTTTGCATAATAGTATTGAACGAAAGTTAATCTCCCCAAACACTTTCGCGTTTTGGGCAAGTTACCCCTCCACTCTCTCCATTTTTTTTTTGGACATTCCCTGGTAGTGCGCGGAAATACTGAAAAGTGTATACTCTTTTCAACTTTGTCACCTTAATTCTCGTCCTATGTCTTTCATTTTGGTATCAATGCGTTCACAATAGAATTCCCAACAGAACTATGTGCATATAATGTCAAAGAGAGCAGCGCGCTCCACCCGCCGACAAGATGAATGTAGGCCAAGGGTACCAGAAAAAGAAAGCTGAGCCACCCTCAGGCAACTCTCATTACATTAGAGAGCGTGGTAATACTGAAAAGTATATACCCTTTTCAACTTTGTTACCTCAATTCTCATCCTAGGTTTTTCAATTTAGCATCAATGTGTTCGCAATAGAATTCTCTACAGGACTAAAGGCATATAAACTCCAAAAGCCCGGCTTACCATCCGCAACAAACAGAGAAAGCGAGAGCGTGTTACCAGGGAGCGCACAAGAGCGATAAAATGTATACACTCTTTTCATTCTGGTCACCTCAATTGTCATCCTAGGTCTTTCATTTTGGTATCAATGTGTTCGCAATAGAATTTCCAACCGGAATATATGCATGAAATGTCAAAAACAGCAGCGTGCTCCACCCGCTGACGTGATGAAAGCACGGCGGACCATCCGCACAAAACAGAGAAAGTGAGAGAAAGTAACCCGGGAGCACTCTAGTGCAATGTAATGTGAACACTCTTTTCACTTTGGTTACCTCAATTCTCGTCATATGTCTCATTTTGGTATCAATGTGTTCGCAATTGTATCTGCTGGCATTTTACCCTTTGCTTGGATCTGAAGGGTTTTAGGCTCACCACGATGCAATCTGATAGTACCACACGTGTATATACCTATCTTCAAGCAGCAATTCACTCATTCAAACCGACTTATAATAGTTATCCATATATAAATGGTAATCTTTGTTCTACCTGTTAACCTGTCATATGAAGAAAGATTGTCAAAGCTTATATTACATTCTCTAGAAAAGCAAAGAATTAGGAGTGACATATGGTAGAGGTGCACAATGGGATGAATGGACATAACAAAGGGGACATTAATGGGGTATTAAAAGTAGCAACACAAGACAGAACTCGAAACAAAGTGTAAAAATTGGAAAAATTTAGATTTAGGAAAGAACTGCATGGGTAAATACACTGGGTTTGTACCTTAAGGTTCATGTATGCAATATTACAGAGTTCCAATTAACTCCCATGCATGCTGTTAATTTATGTTATGTTCATGTTTTTATGTTAAAATGTTTTTGTTGATTTGTTTGTATATTTTCATAAGTAAAGCATGCTTACCGTCTTATTCCAAGTTTTATGATAACTTTACAAGGTTTAAAACATAAAGTTCAATATATATTCTGGTTTTCACACAGGAATTATACGTTAATATAACATCATAATAACGTAATGATGTCGTGTAAATAACGTTATACTGACGTCATATAAATGTTATATTAAAGTTATAAGAACGTAAACTGGATAGCTTTACAGAAAGTAAACAAAAAAAACTAAATGTTGACTAAAAATTATTTATTCTTAAATATAAAGCATGAAAACATTATAATTCCATAGCATTTACTATTATTTTTAAATTTTTACATGAATCTTAAAAAACTGTGTCTCAAGAATATATGTTTTTAGTTATATCCTTTGGTTTTAAGAACGTCAGATATACGTATTTATAAAAATCTAATCTAAATCTATATCTAATCTATATGCTTAGATATATGCAAATGAGAGAGTAATAGAGCGAAACCTTTAAAATACTGAACAATTTGGAGGATATTGATTCATACAATTTCTTCAAAGGGTCAGATGTAACACGAACAAGGAGCAAAGGTTTTAAGCTCAACAAGCCACAGTGTAGGAGTGACAACAAATGCTTTTTAACCCATACGATTATGATCATGGCAATAAGGTTTCTAAAACAGTAGGCATTCTTCCAAAGTCAGACACTGTACTATGTTCCTCGCCCTAACCTAGTCACTCAGTATTATTCACTCATTTATCTATGTCTTGTCTATGTCTTAAAGGTTACAAGACGTACATTAGTCAATACAATTGGTGCTTAAAATGTTAAGGATCTCTTGTGAAACACGGGTATTAATAAAAAAATTTATTATGTAAAATAAATAAAAAAGGCCCAAGGGCCATGAAGTAACAAGAATGCAAGGCTGTCACAAGCGGAAAGTGACAGCGTAGTCACTAAGTAGAGAAGACGGAAGATTCTTCATATTAAAAGACCCTGCTTCTCCAAGATGGCAGTCACACCCTGCTTGCCCTGGACAATCACCATATGGAGAAGGACTGTTTACTGTGAAGGGAAGTCCACAAATGCAATGCCAGCATGAGTCAGTCTTGAAGGGTAAACGATGATGGCACCCTCACAGTAACACAAAAGCCAAGCAAGCCCAGTGAGGAAGACTGTTGATGGGAAGGAGGAGAATCATTAGTCACAACAAAATCCACATAGAAACAAAGGAGAGAAAAAAAATAAAGTGGATGTCTTCTTTTTGTATAGACATAATAAATATTGCCATTTGGCTATGTATTTATATGATATATAATAGAATACAGCATAAAACAAAATAAGAGGGGTGATAGGAGAAGAAAAGATTAGTGTTCAGTGAGAATCCACAAGGTCTTCTCTGAATACTCTTTATTTTCTTCAAGGCTGTGGGTCCCTACAATTGCACCAGAGGTGGTACACACCCCTATTATTATTTAAACAGGTGAGTAAAAATAGGTGAGTACACACACGGTGTTAGCAAACTTAGCCTCCAAACACACACACACACATGGTATCAGCAAGCTTAGCCTCCAAACACACACACACATGGTATCAGCAAGCTTAGCCTCCAAATACACACATGGTATCAGCAAGCTTAGCCTCCAAATACACACATGGTATCAGCAAGCTTAGCCTCTAAACATACACACACAAATGGTATCAGCAAGCTTAGCCTCTAAACACACACACACAAATGGTATCAGCAAGCTTAGCCTCCAAACACACACACACACCGTATCAGCAAGCTTAGCCTCCAAACACACACGCACACACACACACCGTATCAGCAAGCTTAGCCTCCAAACACACACACACACATGGTATCAGCAAGCTTAGCCTCCAAACACACACACACATGGTATCAGCAAGCTTAGCCTCCAAACACACACACACATGGTATCAGCAAGCTTAGCCTCCAAACACACACACACAGAAAATGGGGACATTGAAACAGTTGATAAACTTGATTTCAAGAGAGAGAGAGAGGTCACTATGGGGAACTTCAAAATTTTTTTAATAAGTAATTAGGCAGACTTGTTGCTAGACAGGGAAGTAAATTAAATGTATGCCAAATTTTGCAAAATATATAATGAAGGCACACAAACATTCATACCAAAACAGAGATGCAGGGCCAGAAAACAGGGTTGATTCAACAGAAATTGAGAGAGGGCCACAGACCAAAAGAGACAAAAATGGAATGAAAGACATTGAAAAACTACAAGCAGATGTCAACAAAGTTTTCGATTGGGCAGCAGAAAATAACATGATGTTTAACAGTGATAAATTTCAGGTATGGCAAAAATGAGGATCTGAAACATAATACAGGGTACAAAACACAATCGAATCTTCCCATAGTAGAAAAACAGCATGTCAAGGATTTGGGAATAATGATGTCCGACGATCTAACTTTTAGGGAGCATAACCAAGCAAATATTGCGTCGGCCAGAAAAATGATCGGATGGATTATGAGAACTTTCAAATCCAGGGATCCCATCACAATGGTTGTACTCTTCAAGTCACTTATGTTGTCCCGTCTCGAGTACTGCTCAGTATTCACTTCCCCCTTCAGAGCAGGAGAGATTGCTGAAATAGAGGGAATACAGAGAACATATACGGCACGCATAGACGAGATAAAACACCTAAATTATTGGGATCGTCTCAAAGCTCTCCAAATGTACTCTCTAGAAAGGAGACGAGAGAGATACCAAATAATATACACATGGAAGATACTGGAGGGCCAGGTCCCAAATCTACACAGTAAAATAACAACGTACTGGAGTGAACGATATGGAAAAAAATGCAAGATTGAACCAGTGAAGAGCAGAGGTGCCACAGGCACAATCAGAGAGCACTGTATAAACATCAGAGGTCCGCGGTTGTTCAACGTCCTCCCAGCGACTATAAGAAATATTGCCAGAACAACCGTGGACATCTTCAGGAGAAAACTGGGCTGTTTTCTAAGAGAAGTTCCGGATCAGCCGGGCTGTGGTGGGTATGTGGCCCTGCGGGCCGCTCCAAGCAACAGCCTGGTGGACCAAACTCTCACAAGTCGAGCCTGGCCTCGGGCCGGGCTTGGGGAGTAGAAGAGCAGAACCCCATCAAGCAGGTATCAACATAGAAAGAAGCCAAACCCCCAATCATACCAGCGATACAAAGATGCGAGAAACAACTATACAGCAGTAAGGGGAGAGGCAGAAAGAATTTTTTAAAAAGGGATAATGGATAAATGTAAAACAGAACTGGGCCTATTCTACAAATTCATAAACAACAAATTGCAGGTAAAGGATAATATCCAGAGGTTGAAAATAGGAAACAGATTCACAGAAAATGATAATGCAATGTGTGAAACATTAAACCAAAAGTTCCAAAGTGTGTTTATACAAAATGAAATCTTAAGATAACCAGACACAATAAGAATTTCTGAGAACCTCATAGAGCGTATAGAGGTGTCTAGAGATGAAGTGGAAAATATGCTAAAGTAGCTAAGTAAGAACAAAGCAGTTGGTCCAGATGGAGTTTCACCATGGGTTCTGAGAGAATGTGCATCTGAGCTCAGCCTTTCACTTCACCTGATCTTTCAGGAATCCCTGTGTACAGGAGTCATAGCAAACATGTGGAAAAAGGCTAACATAGTTTCAATCTACAAAAATGGCAACAGGGAAGAACCCACCCCTCTCAGTTATAGACCTGAATCATTGACAAGTGTAACAGTGAAAAGATTGAAAAAAAAAATAATAAAAACTAAATGGGTAGAACACCTGGAGAGAAATTATATAATATCACACAGACAGTATTGTTTTCGATCTGGAAGATCCTGTGTATCGAATTTACTCAGTTTCTATGATTGAGCCACAGAGATTTTAAAGGAAAAAGGTAGTTGGGTCGACTGCATCTATCTAGACATAAAAAAGGCTTTCGACAGAGTTCCACATAAGAGGTTGTTCTGGAAACTAGAAAATTTTGGATGGGTGACAGGTAAGCTTCTAACATGGATGAAAAATTTTCTGACTGATAGAAAAATGAGGGCAGTAATCAGAGGCAATCGGACTGGAGAAGTGTCACAAGTGGAGTACCACAGTACATGCACCAGAAATGTTCATTGTCTACATAAATGATCTACCAGTTGGAATACAGAATTATATAAACATGTTTGCTGATGATGCTAAGATAATGGGATGGATAAGAAATTTAGATGATTGTCATGCCCTTCAAGAAAACCTGGACAAAATAAATATATGGAGCACCACTTGGCAAATGAAATTTAATGTGAATAAATGCCATGTTATGGAATGTGGAATAGAACATAGATCCCACACAACCTACAAATTATGTGAGAAATCTTTATATAATTCTGATAAAAGAAAGAGGTCTAGGGTTGATTCTAGATAGAAAACTATCACTTGAGGCCCACATAAAGAACGTTGTGTGAGGAGCCTATGCCACGCTTTCTAACTTCAGAATTTCGTTTAAATACATGGATGGCGAAATACTAAAGAAATTGTTCACGAGTTTTGTTCGGCAAAGGCTAGAATATGCAGCGGTTGTGTGGTGCCCATATCTTAAGAAGCACATCAACAAACTGGAAAAGGTGCAAAGACATGCTACTAAGTGGCTCCCAGAACTAAAGGGCAAGAGCTATGTGGAGAGGTCAGAGGCATTATATATGCCAAAACTAGAAGACAACAAAAAGAGGTGATAAAATCACTATGTACAAAATAGTAACAGGAATTGATAAAATCGATAGGGAAGATTTCCCGAGACCTGGAACTTCAAGAACAAAAGGTCATAGATTTAAACTAACTAAACAAAGATGCCAAAGAAATATAAAAAAAAATTCCTTTCGCATACAGAGTGGTACACGGTTGGAACAAGTTAAGTGAGAAGGTGGTGGCGGCCAAGACCGTCAGTAGTTTCAAAGCATTATGTGACAAAGAGTGCTGGGTAGACGGGACACCACGAGCGTAGCTCTAATCCTGTAACTACACTTAGGTAACTACATTTGGTGTCAGCAAGCTTACCGTCGAAACACACACAAACAGCCTGCCTATTATTCAAGGCCTTCTCTGAGTACTCTCTATTTTCTTCTCTGAGGCTATGGGTCCCTAATCTTGCACCAGAGGTGGTACAACTTTTAAGTTTTTAACTACTGCACTGAGCACCTGATTTTGGCAAAGACTTCTTAGTGCAATTGTCAAGGACATAGTTCTGGTATTTTTTTGTTTATAAATATTCAGGTATAGTTAATGTCAAAATGTTTCAAAACTCAACAATTTATATTTCAAAACAAAAAAAGTAATGAAAACATTACAAAACATTAAAATATAGCCTAATTAATTAATTAATAAAATAGCACAACTCTCAGAATGTCTAAAGGTGCTTTGAGCAATGAAGTAGTTAATTTTATATATATAATATTATATATATAATATATATTTACCTGTGACTACTGCTTAGCAAAAATTTGATCTCTGTGAAAATTGGTCTCGTCATTGCTAGGAGATATTTTAAGACCATGATTTGCTGTGGATGGCACTGTAGTCTTCAAGTCATCAATCTAAAAATAGAGGTAATCTTTTAAAATGTAAATTTTGTATAAAAAAAATGCAAAAATAAATTGCAAGAATAATATGAAGTTATTATACAATTTTTTTTTAATTATTTAAATATTTGTGAGACATTATTAAGAAATGTATGAAGTACAGATTCTCTAAGACCTGATATGTATCTGCTTATGTTCCACCACATTACATTCAGGGCTGAAGAGAAAACACAGCCAGTAAGGTAATGATCACTTAGGATGGACTGGGATGCTACATGTAGGTGGGGGCTAAGCTGCGTGAGGCTAGGATGCCCAGCCTGCCTTGTCTAGGCTGGGCTGGGCTAGGCAACACTAGGAAGGAGTCAACAAATCTCTGGAGTGCCTTACTTTTCCTGATATCCTTAAAAAAGCAAGAATGATGCCATTTTATAAAGGAGGCGAGACAGCAGACATAAACAATTAAAGAAAAATATCAAATCTACTTATACTTTCAAAAATATTAGATTTTTTTTTTTTACAAACATCTCTTCCTACTTTGTAAAATTCAACATGAATACAAACACACACACACATCCCTAGGAAGCAGCCCATAGCAGCTGTCTAACTCCCAGGTACTTATTTACTGTTAGGTGAACCAGATATAGAGAATAACCACAAAATGCTATCTTTATAAAAACTATCTTGTAAAGCCACTAGTACACGCAGCATTTCAGGCAGGATATATAAAATATTATATATATATATATATATATATATATATATATATATATATATATATATATATATATATATATATATATGAATACATACATACGGGACAAAGAGCCAGAGCTCAACCACCGCAAGCACAACTAGGTGAGTACACACACACACACACACACATTATATATATTATATATATATATATATATATATATATATATATATATATATATATATATATATATATATATATATATATATATATATATATATGGAACTCTCAACCCTATAAGTGGAGGGTTCCTACATACTCAACCAGAGGTGGTACCCTCTATATATTAATAAAAAGGCAAGGCTATGCTAAATCTTGGCAGGGATTGGCTTGGCTAAGCTGGTCAGGGCTTGGCTAGGGTAGGAAGGACTGGTCATGTTTAAAAGCAAGGCAGGGTTAGGCTAGGCAAGACTAGGTAAGGGTATACTGGGATAGGCTTGGCTACGGTAGGCTAGGAAGAGGTAAACTAGGATAAGCAAGGCTGTGCAAGCACTATGCACAGCTAGAATGAACTATGCTAAGATGGTTTAAGCTGGGCTAGGTTAGGATAAGCTGAGTCATGCAGGGCCCCGATTGACCAGTGGAGTCTAATAGTCTAACCTTCTAGCTAGTTTGCTGACCTAAGAATGTAAATGCCTAGCCCCTAACCAGAGATATATACAAGAGTTGTTACATTCTTGTACAGCCACTAGTACGAGTAGCGTTTCGGGCAGGTCCCTGGAATACGATCCCCGCCGCGAAGAATCGTTTTTTCATCCAAGTACACATTTTACTGTTGCGTTAAACAGAGGCTACAGTTAAGGAATTGCGCCCAGTAAATCCTCCCCGGCCAGGATACGAACCCATGACATAGCGCTCGCGGAACGCCAGGCGAGTGTCCTACCACTACACCACCTGCTGCAATATTATTATAAAATAAATATTACTTATTATAATCGTAAATACTAAATACCTGTTGTGTTGATTTAGGGGCGACGACGATCGTGGGATCGGATGCGAGCCACAGGTGGCCTACACCATGCTTTCTAAGGCGTCCCTCTCATAACAAAAACAAATCCGTGCATTCATACACAAACAGAGATCCCGTGGTTATGCGAATATTTGCAGTTCTTTTACTTAAAATAATAACAACTAGATTAATAATAATTAACATAATTTTTACTCAAGATTCATAAAAATCATTAATACTATTTTAAAAAAAGATTTATAAGACATCTAAAAACAGATATACAGACTTTGTGTGATATTTATTTCAACATTATATATTAATAGAATGTTGTAACTATTATTTTTAAATATTAGGTAGTTTCCAGCTACGTATATCGAATATAAACGTTGCAAAAAGATTTTAGACTGAATTAACACATTACACATTTATGGAGTAATTAACAACAAAACAATCTTTATTTTCATTGCAGAACATATATCAGAGCATACTAGTGACTCATACATTTAAAATAGTGTGATTTTTAAACAATTCGGTTGTAAACCCGCAGAACTGCCTACCCGCCAAAGACGTAACATAAGAAATGGTATATAATTCATTATTTTAAATTACATATATAATCATTAATAATATTCGGCAGCTATCGAGGTTCTCCATAGGTAAATTCCTGTACTCTAACAAGATGCTACTTGCTGTTTAGCTGTTTAAATTCTTGGAAAATCGTAATGACCAGCGACATAAAATATAACAATGAAATAGTAGCTGGTAACTGTAGCTGAACGAAAAATTAAATTCCAAATTGATTAGATGTTTTTCTAAATATAAAGATCGACCTGAAGGAATTTTATGAATTATGGACTAATTAAACAAAAAAATAGGTAATTTTACTTGAAGAACAGATACCAGAGAATAGTTAGTGAGTACATTTATATTGTATAATGGGAGAAAGCCCCTGGTAGCCGCGAATTAAAATAACCACCTACATTAATTGATAACTAGGAAATTGTATCTGGAAACTTTATCTGAACGAAAACACAATACCAATTTGTTTAGATGTTTTTCTTAATATAAAGATCAACAGTAAGGAATCTTATTCATTATGGACAAATTAACAAAAAAAAAAAACGATAATTTTCATTGAGGACCATATATTAGAGCATACTTAGTCACTTATATATTAAAAGTATTGTGTATTTTGAACCATTGAGGTTGTAAACAAACAGAACGGCCTACCCGAAAAGTCGTAACATAAAATGTTGCATATGTTTGCTAATTTATTATTTGATAAATGATTATTATTAATTTACGACAACTATAGAGGTTTCCCATTAGTTAAATTGCTGTAGTCTGACTAAATGCTACTACAAAACATATATAAATCCTGGGAAAGTCACAATGACCAGCGACATTAAAGCATAGAGGCTAGGGTTCGAGTCTCCTGGTGGGAAAGTGTTCTAAAGTTGTATACTTGACTCTCGTGTTTAGGAGAGTTGTGCCTTAAGCATAGACACTGTGTCTTCCCATATTAACAGGGACTTGATGAAATTAACGTCTAAATGACCCCTCACTTGCTCTAGTGCTCTTGGGAGGTGGTGATCTTTGTGGTATTTAAATACTCCGAAATTACCATCTCTTTTAGGGGTCTGAGCAGGTGGTGGAGAGGGTTAAGGCGTACCTGTTATGCCAGTTGCTGGAAGGCTTCTGTGCTGGCTAGGGTTCGAGTCTCCTGGTGGGAAAGTGTTCTAAAGTTGTATACTTGACTCTCGTGTTTAGGAGAGTTGTGCATTAAGCATAGACACTGTGTCTTCCCATATTAACAGGGACTTGATGAAATTAACGTCTAAATGACCCCTCACTTGCTCTAGTGCTCTTGGGAGGTGGTGATCTTTGTGGTATTTAAATACCCCGAAATTACCATCTCTTTTAGGGGTCTGAGCAGGTGGTGGAGAGGGTTAAGGCGTACCTGTTATGCCAGTTGCTGGAAGGCTTCTGTGCTGGCTAGGGTTCGAGTCTCCTGGTGGGAAAGTGTTCTAAAGTTGTATATATATATATATATATATATATATATATATATATATATATATATATATATATATATATATATATATATATATATATGTCGTACCTAATAGTCAGAACGAACTTCTCAGCCTACTATGCAAGGCACGATTTGCCTAATAAGCCAAGTTTTCATGAATTAATTGTTTTTCGACTACCTAACCTACCTAACCTAACCTAACTTTTTCGACTACCTAACCTAACCTAACCTATAAAGAAAGGTTAGGTTAGGTTAGGTAGGGTTGGTTAGGTTCGGTCATATATCTACGTTAATTTTAACTCCAATAACAAAAAATTGACCTCATACATAATGAAATGGGTAGCTTTATCATTTCATAAGAAAAAAAATTAGAGAAAATATATTAATTCAGGAAAACTTAGCTTATTAGGCAAATCGGGCCTTGCATAGTAGGCTGAGAAGTGCGTTCTGGCTACTAGGTACGACATAAATAAATAAAAGTGAATATGAAACTCCTGGTGGTCAACTCTGCGCATGTAGTGCATCCACTGTGGGAGAGCTATTCCCTTCAAAAAGTATAATCGTGTGGCTTTATGTTTAAAGAAACAATTTCAATTACATTCTTTGATTGAAAATCATGAATATAAATACAAGTGTTAATTGTAAATGACCAGTTATAAACAAAAATAAGAAGTAGGAAAAATGATATGTGGAACCAGACAAAAACATTGGAACGCTTAGGTGATGAGAGGGTAAACAACCGCCGCCATTTTAGCGAGTCCCACCCGCCGGTGATGTCCAGCACGAGCATTAAGGGAAAACCTTGACACAAACTGCACCTATCATAAAGAAGAAGCACCACCACTGACCGCCAAGTGCTCACATCAAGTCTAACTCTAAGAAACAACACTCAAGCCTTGACGCTTCTCCCAACATCCGGGGGAGAAAACCTCCACACAGACTGTACCTGTCACAAAGAAGATTTTTTTTGTTTTTGTTTTTTTGTAGATATATACAAGAGTTTTTACATTCTTGTACAGCCACTAGTACGCGTAGCGTTTCGGGCAGGTCCCTGGAATACGATTCCCTGCCGCGAAGAATCGTTTTTTCATCCAAGTACACATTTTACTGTTGCGTTAAACAGAGGCTACAGTTAAGGATTTGCGCCCAGTAAATCCTCCCCGGCCAGGATACGAACCCATGACATAGCGCTCGCGGAACGCCAGGCGAGTGTCTTACCACTACACCACGGGGACTGCTGAAGACTCACCAGTGTCCACAGTGTCCGAAGGTAATTCCCCAGTCCTTCACATGTGAAGACTCACATGTTAGTGCATTTAGGTGATAAACCTCATGAGTGTCCAGAGTGTGGGAAGAGATTCAGTCAGCGTGGACATATGAAGCGTCACATGATGGTGCATGCGGATGAGAGACCTTTTCAATGTGCCGAGTGTGGCAAAAAATTTAGAGTACGTGGAAATATAATAAGGCACATGTTAGTGCATTTAGGTGACAAACTTCATGAGTGTCCAGAGTGTGGGAAGAGATTCAGTCAGCATGGACATATGAAGACTCACATGTTAGTGCATTCAGGTGACAAGCCTCACGAGCGTCCAGAGTGTGGGAAGAGATTCAGTGAGCGTGGACATATGAAGAATCACAGGATGGTGCATGCGGATGAGAGACCTTTTCAATGTGCCGAGTGTGGCAAAAAATTTAGAGAACGTGGAAATATAATAAGCCACATGTTAGTGCATTCAGGTGACAAACTTCATGAATGTCCAGAGTGTGGGAAGAGATTCAGTCGGCGTGGACATATGAAGCCTCACATGATGGTGCATGCGGATGAGAGACCTTTTCAATGTGCCGAGTGTGGCAAAAAATTTAGAGTACGTGGAAATATAATAAGGCACATGTTAGTGCATTCAGGTGACAAACTTCATGAGTGTCCAGAGTGTGGGAAGAGATTCAGTCAGCATGGACATATGAAGACTCACATGTTAGTGCATTCAGGTGATAAACTTCATGAGTGTCCAGAGTGTGGGAAGAGATTCAGTCAGCATGGACATATGAAGACTCACATGTTAGTGCATTCAGGTGACAAGCCTCATGAGTGTCCAGAGTGTGGGAAGAGATTCAGTAAGCGTGGACATATGAAGAATCACAGGATGGTGCATGCGGATCAGAGACCTTTTCAATGTGCCGAGTGTGGCAAAAAATTTAGAGTACGTGGAAATATAATAAGGCACATGTTAGTGCATTCAGGTGACAAACCTCATGAATGTCCAGAGTGTGGGAAGAGATTCAGTTGTCTTGGAAGTATGAAGACTCACTTGTTAGTGCATTCAGGTGATAAACTTCATGAGTGTCCAGAGTGTGGGAAGAGATTCCGTCAGCTTGGACATATGAAGAGGCACAAGATGATACATGCAGATAATAGGCTAAACACTTTGAGTGTGGAAGATAATTAAGAAAATATTGAAGGATAATAAGGCACATAATGGTATATTAACTTACCTTTAATCACAATATCAGTTGGATGTTCTTCAGAGGTAATTATATTTCGTTTGTGAAAAACACTTCACCATGAAAGGTAAAAATCTGAAGATATTTTAATATATTGTTCTTTTATGAAAGTTAGATGACCAAGCAAGAACTACAGAAGCTGTCACTGTAGGAAAACTCGAAATTGCTTATAAGTATATAAATATCTATTTAGTTTAGCAAAGATAAAACAAAGCTTTAAATGTTTTTCTTCATATATATGTAAATAATAATGTGCTATGTTTTTGCTCTCTGTGCAAATTGATATAAAATTCAATATACTCTGTTGCTAAATCATGGACATTTTTGTTGTAATATTATTTAGCATTGGAGTTGGTGAAGAAGACAGTCTGAGATGTTTAGTATTCAACTATAGTGTACTTATAATAGTATAGTAAGCAAGCTTTTCATTTTATAGATTTCATAATTGATATTTTACTTTTTTGGTCATCTATTGTTATCAATTATTCTAGTTAATTTTTTACATTCCTAGTTCCCATTAAGTTTTTTTTTCTTTTTGCTTAAAATTACCATTAAGTTTATATTACTTTAGAATTTTTATTCTACTTTTTTCTTTGTTTTCTATTTTGTAATTTGCCATTCTTGCCTTGTTTTCCTGCAAACAGCCTTTTTATGCAGACAAGTATAGACCCAGAACTAAACCTCTTATCCACTATCTATGACAATCATCACTTCAATGATCAAAATTGCAGATATTTTACAGCACATGATGTAAACAATGTATTAACAGATAATCACAATATCTCTGTAATCAACTTGAACGTTGGATCCCTAGGTAAACACTTCGATGATGTTAGTGCCTTGATTGAAACTATTGACAACAAATTCTCTTTTATTATACTTACTGAAACGTGGTTGAAAGAGGATACTTCTCAACTCTTTAACATGCCTAACTACTCGGCAATTCACAACTGTCATCAAATGCAGAGAGGTGGTAGTACTGCTCTTTACTACCACCAAGAACTAACATGCTTAAAAATAATTAGAACTAGAGACTGCTGTGGGGAGTATATCTTCGCCAGTTTCAGAGTCAAGGGTGCCGAGTCTGTCCTGTCTGTGGGTGCAGTCTATAGAATTCCTAACACTGATGTGTCTGAATTAAATTCAAACCTTAGAAATCTAATACTAGATAACAGACTGAACAAAAACCATCTTATTATTGCAGGGTACTTTAATATTGACCTCTGCGAGCCTGAACACCCTACTGCTGTTAGCTTCCTCAACTGTATGAATTCCTGCTTCCTCATACCCTTAATCACTAAACCAACTAGAATCACTGATAGTACTGCTACGACTCTAGATCACATCTGGACCAACATAACCTCTCCGCTTACTTCAGGTATAATCACCGATAGCACTACAGACCATTACCCCACATTTCTCTTAACTAACATTATCAAACCACCCCTTGAGTCAAGTGAGTTAAGCTTTAGGCTGCACAATGAAACTGCTTTAAACAATTTTATAACTGCTGCTGATAATGTCAACTGGGAGTCCGAGTTAGGTAACATAGGGGACATCAACCTAGCAGTGCAATCTTTTCTACAAACAACTCTTATTCTTTATAACACCCACTGTCCTATGCTTACAAAACAAGTCACAAACAAAAGGCTTAACAATCCCTGGCTTACAAAGGGAATACTTAAATCCATTAACAAAAAACACGACCTTGAGAAGAAGTATAGGTTAGGAACCGTCTCCAAAGAATTCTCAAAGAATTACTCGTTATTGCTATCTAAAATAATTAGATGAGCCAAAACTAAATACTATGAAGATAAATTTACCCAAATAAAGAGCAACATTAAAAAAACTTGGAGCACAATTTCACAAATATTGGGATCAAAGAAGATTTTAAATAACAAACCAACACTCCTGTCCAATAACGTTGGTCAGCTTTCAGCCTCTGATTCTGCATTGAGTTCAATAGGTTCTTCTCTTCCATTGGGTCATCCCTTGCAAATGATATTCCATCTTCCAGTACTGATGTTAATGACTATCTTACAGGTAACTATCCACAGTCTCTGTACCTAAAGCCTACTAATTCCACTGATGTCAATGTGATAATCCTTTCCCCTTAAAACCAAGTCTAGTGCCCTCGAGGAGATACCAACTTTAATTTACAAAAAAGCCTCCAGATCTTTAGCCCCTGCTATTGCATTGCTCTTCAACAAGCCACTTGAACTCCAAACCTTTCCAGACATTCTAAAAAAAAGCATGAGTAACCCTGTCTACAAATGTGGTGATCACACAGATGTTAACAACTACAGACCTATATCAATCCTGCCTAACTTGTCAAAAATATTCGAAAAACTAATCTACAAGCAGCTTTACTCTTTTCTAGCCAAACACAATATACTTAGCTCTTGTCAATATTGCTTCAGACCCAAAAAAAAGCACTAACGATGCACTTATTAGTATGATTAACTTGATTCACGCAGCTCTTGATAAAAAGGAGTTCCCGGTTGGGTTATATGTGGACCTGCGTAAGGCTTTTGACACTGTCAACCGCCAAAACCTTCTTCTTAAATTACATCATTATGGAGTCAGAGGACACTCCCAGCAATACCTCAAATCTTATCTTACTGACAGGCTCCAGTATGTTTCTGTGAATAATACAATTTCTCCCACCCTACCCATCAACATTGGTGTTCCTCAGGGCAGCATACTTGGCCCTCTCCTCTTTCTCATCTACATTAATGACCTTCCAAATGCCTCCCAACACCTCAAACCAATTCTATTTGCTGATGACACAACCTTCATTTACTCCAGTCCTGACCCCCTGGCTCTAAATGCCACAGTAAATACTGAGCTAGAGAAAGTACATCTTTGGCTAACTGCCAACAAACTCACCCTTAACATTGACAAAACGTTTTACATTCTGTTTGGCAATAAATCCTCTAATCATATAAATCTCAAAATAAACAATACCCAAATTTGTAAAAAATTAGATGGCAAATTCCTTGGCGTTCTCATCGACCACAAGCTGAATTTCCAGGGACACATTTTAAATATATCAAAAAAAGTTTCAAAAACTGTTGGCATTCTTTCTAAGATCAGATATTATGTACCCCGCCTTGCCCTGGTGACTCTCTATTACTCCCTCATCTATCCATATCTCAACTATGGTATTTGTGCTTGGGGTTCTACTACCCAAAATCATTTACGTCCTCTAATTCAGATTCAGATTCAGATTCAGATTCAGATGTTTATTCAGGTAAGGTATATACATACAAGTGATGTTACAATAATGGATTGATATATAGATAGAGCTAGTACATACAATGCCTAAAGCCACTATTACGCAATGCGTTTCGGGCAAGAAAAACATTAATATCTAGAACTTAATACTAATTGAGCATAAAGAATAAAAAGTGTTGAGAACAAATTTTACTCTCAATCACTCTTACTCTCAATCACTCTTACTCTCACTAACTCTCAATCACTCTTACTCTCACTCTAACTCTCAATCACTTTTACGCACTATTTCTCACTCTTTCTCTCAGTCATCCTTACTCACTCTCATACTCACTCTTACTCTGTCACTCTTACTCTCTGTCACTCTTACTCTCTGTCACTCTTACTCTCTGTCACTCTTACTCTCTGTCACTCTTACTCTCTGTCACTCTTTCTCTCTGTCACTCTTACTCTGTCACTCTTACTCTGTCATTCTTACTCTGTCACTCTTACTCACTCTCAGTCACCCTTACCCATTCATACTCACTCTCTCACTCTTACTCTCATACTCTTACTCTCAATTACTCTTACTCTCAATCACTCTTACTCCCAATCACTCCTACTCCCAATCACTCCTACTCTCAATCACTCCTACTCTCATTCTTACTCTCACTCCCAATCACTCTTACTCTCAATCACTCTTATTCTCATTCTTACTCTTACTCTCACTCTTACTCTTACTCCCAATCACTCTTACTCCCAATCACTCTTACTCTCAATCACTCTTACTCTCAATCACTCTTACTCTCAATCACTCTTACTCTCATTCTTACTCTTACTCTCAATCACTCTTATTCTCATTCTTACTCCTACTCTCACTCTAACTCCTACTCCCAATCACTCTTACTCCCAATCACTCTTACTCTCAATCACTCTTACTCCCAATCACTCCTACTCTCAATCACTCTTACTCTCAATCACTCTTACTCTCACTAACTCTCAATCACTCTTACTCTCACTAACTCTCAATCACTCTTACTCTCACTCTAACTCTCAATCACTCTTACTCTTATACTCACCCTTACTCTCAATCACTTTACTCTCACTCTTACTCATTCTGTCACCCTTACTCTCACTCTTACTCACTCTGTCACTCTTACTCTCAGTCACTCTTACTTATACTCACTCTTACTCACACTTACACACTCTCTGGCACTCTCACTCACCTTCAGTCACTCTTACTCACTCTTACCCACTCTCGCTCACTCTTACTCACTCTAGTTAATAAGAACACGCCAATATAAGACAACAAAACGTTTTCAGATTCTTTCTCACCACTTTCCAGCAACTTTAATAATTTATATAAATTATCTTAGGGAATAATACATAAATTATATATTTAAACATGATATTAGTGTTTAGTGGAATGCATAAGGAGTCAAATTGTGTTAAAAAGAGCGATTTTTAGAAAATTTGGAAAACTACTTTTTTTTGTTCATATTATAACTAAATGGATTTTAAAGGTTTCACTCAGCCAATATATATCATTCACAATTTATTAATGAATTTTACAAAAAAACACCATAAATTTTATATTTAAACATGTAAAAACTATTTGTTTTACATTTGGAAGAAAATAATTGTAGAAAAACAATTTATAATTAAACCTTTGTGTTTGGATTTTTTGAGTAAAAGTTTCTCAAAGGCTCTCCTGCACCATTCTCAATGCAAATCATTCCCACACCTATGGGAAGAGATAGGCGAACGTTGTGTAGATGATTTGTGTTTGCTGGGTGCTCACCTAGATGTGCTCACCTAGATGTGCTCACCTAGATGTGCTCACCTAGATGTGCTCACCTAGATGTGTTCACCTTCATGTGCTCACCTGTAGGATACATGGTGGTGATGTACCATGGGAGAGTGTGCCTGTAAGACACATGGTGGTGATGTACCATGGGAGAGTGTGCCTGTAAGACACAAGGTGGTGATGTACCATGGGAGAGTGTGCCTGTAAGACACATGGTGGTGATGTACCATGGGAGAGTGTGCCTGTAAGACACATGGTGGTGATGTACCATGGGAGAGTGTGCCTGCAAGACACAAGGTGGTGATGTACCATGGGAGAGTGTGCCTGTAAGACACATGGTGGTGATGTACCATGGGAGAGTGTACCTGTAAGACACATGGTGGTGATGTACCATGGGAGAGTGTGCCTGTAAGACACATGGTGGTGATGTACCATGGGAGAGTGTGCCTGTAAGACACATGGTGGTGATGTACCATGGGAGAGTGTGCCTGTAAGACACATGGTGGTGATGTGCCATGGGAGAGTGTGCCTGTAAGACACATGGTGATGATGTACCATGGGAGAGTGTGCCTGTAAGACACATGGTGGTGATGTACCATGGGAGAGTGTGCCTGTAAGACACATGGTGATGATGTACCATGGGAGAGTGTGCCTGTAAGACACACCCAGCAAACATTTTCATGTTTTTAAAACATCCTAAAAACGACATTTCATTGTTTTCAGCACGTTTATAATTACGTTTAGAAAAGGTTTTTTGAGAACTTTTATATACAACCTTAGAACGTAAATAATTAACATTTCTAAAAACTTTTTTATAATCTTTTAATTACCTACATTAAAACGTTTAGGGTAAATTAGGGTATAATAATTTTTTAATTCATATCTGAAATAGAAAGGGAGAGAAAGAAAGAAGACATATCTGAGAAAGAAATGGACATCCTATATATGTATGTGCAAATTACAAATAAATAGGGTACAAAAAGAGAATTAAAATATTATATTTATTTAATTAAGAATGAGTAATACAACAAAATATATGTAATAGCTCGAAATATATAGACTATATCTATAACAGAATATAAAAGTAAAAATTTAAAAATCTATATATGCAATATGTGAACACAATAGATTTTGTGATCAAGCAGCCTGTGATTCATGTCATGCTGAGATCAGTCTGACGTTATAAGCAGTTATTGTTACTTAAAACTAAAACAAGTAAAATTTTCCGAGTATACATATAACACTATAGTTTTTCTATGACTAATAATAAAAATCTATTAATCAAAAGTTTAGGACTAATTAACTAAAAATAAAAATCTACAAGTGAATGTAAACACAGTCAAGTATAATATTCATGTAGAAAGAGAAAGAAAAAGAGAGAGAAGGAAAGAAAGAGAAAGAAAGAAAGGGAGAAAGAGAAAGAAAAGAAAAAACAGTCATGTATAATATTCATATTAGCACCATGCAATATAACTTAGATTAAGTAAAAAATCTCAGACATTTTTAAATCAAATGAAATATGAGAGCCAGAGAGAGAGACCCAGAGCCAGAGAGAGAGAGCGAGAGCCAGAGAGAGAGCGCCACAGAGCCAGAGAGAGAGAGCGTGAGCCAGAGAGAGAGTGAGTCAGAGAGAGAGAGAGAGCCAGAGAGAGAGAGAGCCAGAGAGTGAGAGAGAGAGAGCCAGAGAGAGAGAGAGAGAGAGCCAGAGAGAGAGAGAGAGAGAGCCAGAGAGAGAGAGAGCCAGAGAGAGAGAGAGAGCCAGAGAGAGCGAGAGCCAGAGAGAGCGAAAGAGCCAGAGAGAGCGAGAGAGCCAGAGAGAGAGAGACAGAGCCAGAGAGAGAGAGACAGAGCCAGAGAGAGAGAGACAGAGCCAGAGAGAGAGAGACAGAGCCAGAGAGAGAGAGACAGAGCCAGAGAGAGAGAGACAGAGCCAGAGAGAGAGAGAGAGCCAGAGAGAGAGAGAGAGAGCCAGAGAGAGAGAGAGCCAGAGAGAGAGAGAGAGAGAGAGAGAGAGAGAGAGAGAGAGAGAGAGAGAGAGAGAGAGAGAGAGAGAGAGAGAGAGAGAGAGAGCCAGAGAGAGAGAGAGCCAGAGAGAGAGAGAGGGAGAGAGAGAGAGAGAGAGAGAGAGAGAGAGACAGAGAGAGAGAGAGAGAGAGAGAGAGAGAGCCAGAGAGAGAGAGAGAGAGAGCCAGAGAGAGAGAGAGAGAGAGAGCCAGAGAGAGAGAGAGAGCCAGAGAGAGAGAGAGAGCCAGAGAGAGAGAGAGAGAGAGAGAGAGAGAGCCAGAGAGAGAGAGAGAGAGCCAGAGAGAGAGAGAGAGAGCCAGAGAGAGAGAGAGAGAGCCAGAGAGAGAGAGAGAGAGAGAGAGCCAGAGAGAGAGAGAGAGAGAGAGAGAGAGAGAGAGAGAGAGAGAGAGCCAGAGAGAGAGAGAGCCAGAGAGAGAGAGAGAGCCAGAGAGAGAGAGAGCCAGAGAGAGAGAGAGAGAGCAAGAGAGCCAGAGAGAGAGAGAGAGACAGACAGAGACAGAAAGACACACACACAACAAAAGAGGAGACAGAACAAAATTAAGGCAAGGAGAGAGAAGACAGAACAGAAACAACAGAGAGAGGAGAGAAATGAGAAATCATTGAAGAGAAGGGGAAGAGAAACACAAGATAAGAAAAAGATACAAGAAAAATATACAAGATAAAAATGACATAAATGAATACCACAAATATAAAAAGTAAAGGAAGAGAGAAGCTAGAAGAGACAGGAAACGAGAGGTGTTAGAAGAGAGGAGGAAAGGAGAGATTAAAGGACAAGAAAAACAGGAGAGAAACGTAAAAGAAATAAAAAAAGGGACATTTGTGAGGAGAGAAAATAAAGAGACCAGAGAAGACCATATATCAAGAGTGTGAGGATAAAGACTTATATATTTTCTTAGTAGACATCCTCTGGCTCTTGTTGCCCCTCTTGTATACGAATTGTACTTGCAAGTTTTCCCTGAAAAGATATTAACAAAATTAATATTTAATTATTTATTTATATAAATTACACACACACAAACTTATATATATATATATATATATATATATATATATATATATAATATATATAGACCAGAGACCAATTATATATATATATATATATAATTTCGTAAACCTCACCCTGTAAACATTCATGTTTCTACATGTTAAACAAGCTACGAGGATGAGGGAAGGGGATGTTCCCTCCATGCTGGATATTATATTTACCAGGAAAGAGAAAGATATATTTATCATTCAGTACCTCCCTCCTTTGGTACCTCCCTCCTTTTACCCAAGTGACATGGTCACTTGGGTAAAAGTGACCATGTCTTTTTGGGAATAAAGTATGCAATGCATTATAATCTGGAAGAAAATGAGCTTGAAGCAGTTGAAAAACCTGACTTGTGGAGAGGTCATTATGGGGAACTCAGATATTTCCTTAAGGAATTTGACAAACACTTGCTGTTAGGACATGAAGTAAATGAGATGTATGTCAAGTTTTGTGAAATATATGATAATGGCACAACAAAATTTATACTAAAGCAGAGATGCAGAACTAGGAAAAGGGGAAAAATTGCCCAAACATACAAGCAATACACAGATGCGAGAAACAACAATAGCAGTAAGGAGAGGGGCAGAAAGACTATGACTTTCGGTCATATTCAACAACACAAATATACATACACACACACACATTATTGGAAAAAATTGGAATTGGAATATTGGAAAAAATAATTAAAACTAAATGGGTAGAACACCTGGAGAGAAATGATATAATTTCAGACAGACAGTATGGTTTTCGATTTGGAAGATCCTGTGTATCGAATTTACTCAGTTTCTATGATCGAGCAACAGATATATTACAGGAAAGAGATGGTTGGGTTGACTGCATCTATCTGGACCTAAAAAAGGCATTCGACAGTTCCACATAGAGAGGTTGTTCTGGAAACTGGAAAATATTGGAGGGGTGACAGGTAAGCTTCTAATATGGATGAAAAATTTTCTGACATAGAAAAATGAGGGCAGTAATCAGAGGCAATGTATCGGACTGGAGAAATGTCACAAGTGGAGTACCACAGGGTTCAGTTCTTGCACCAGTGATGTTTATTGTCTACATAAATGATCTACCAGTTGGTATACAGAATTACATGAACATGTTTGCTGATGATGCTAAGATAATAGGAAGGATAAGAAATTTAGATGATTGTCATGCCCTTCAAGAAAACCTGGATAAAATAAGTATATGGAGCACCACTTGGCAAATGGAATTTAATGTTAATAAATGCCATGTTATGGAATGTGGAACAGGAGAACATAGACCCCACACAACCTATACATTATGTGAGAAATCTTTAAAGAATTCTGATAAAGAAAGAGATCTAGGGGTGGTTCTAGATAGAAAACTATCACCTGAGGACCACATAAAGAATATTGTGCGAGGAGCCTATGCTACGCTTTCTAACTTTAGAATTGCGTTTAAATACATGGATGGTGATATACTAAAGAAATTGTTCATGACTTTTGTTACGCCAAAGCTAGAATATGCAGCTGTTGTGTGGTGCCCAACAACAGAAGTTGGCCCATATCTTAAGAAGCACATCAACAAACTGGAAAAGGTGCAAAGACATGCTACTAAGTGGCTCCCAGAACTGAAGGGCAAGAGCTACGAGGAGACGTTAGAGGCATTAAATATGCCAAAACTAAAAGACAGAAGAGGTGATATGATCACTACATACAAAATAGTAACAGGAATTGATAAAATCGACAGGGAAGATTTCCTGAGACCTGGAACTTCAAGAACAGGAGGTCATAGATTGAAACTAGCTTAACACAGATGCTAAAGAAATATAAGAAAATTCACTTTCGCAAATAGAGTGGTAGACGGTTGGAACAAGTTAGGTGAGAAGGTGGTGGAGGCCAAGACTGTCAGTAGTTTCAAAGCGTTATATGACAAAGAGTGCTGGGAAGACGGTCTCATCCTTTAACTACACTTAGGTAATTACACACACACACACACATACATATTATATATATATATATATATATATATATATATATATATATATATATATATATTATATATATATATATTATATATATATATATATATATATATATATATATATATATGTCGTACCTAGTAGCCAGAACTCACTTCTCAGCCTACTATTCAAGGCCCGATTTGCCTAATAAGCCAAGTTTTCCTGAATTAATATATTTACTATAATTTTTTTCTTATGAAATGATAAAGCAACCCTTTTCTCTATGTATGAGGTCAATTTTTTTTTATTGGAGTTAAAATTAATGTAGATATATGACCGAACCTAACCAACCCTACCTAACCTAACCTAACCTATATTTATAGGTAAGGTTAGGTTAGGTAGCCAAAAAAAGCTAGGTTAGGTTAGGTTAGGTTAGGTAGGTTAGGTAGACGAAAAAACATTAATTCATGAAAACTTGGCTTATTAGGCAAATCGGGCTTTGAATAGTAGGCTGAGAAGTGCGTTCTGGCTATTAGGTACGACATATATATATATATATATATATATATATATATATATATATATAATATATATATATATATATATATATGTCGTACCTAGTCGCCAGAACGCACTTTTCAGCCTACTATGCAAGGCCCGATTTGCCTAATAAGCCAAGTTTTCATGAATTAATATATTTTCTCTATTTTTTTTCTTATGAAATGATAAAGCTATCCATTTCATTATGTATGAGGTCAATTCTTTTTTTATTGGAGTTAAAATTAATAGAGATATATGACCGAACCTAACCTATCTTTATAGGTTAGGTTAGGTAGCTGAAAATGTTAGGTTAGGTAGTCGAAAAAACATTAATTCAAGAAAACTTGGCTTATTAGGCAAATCGGGCCTTGCATAGTAGGCTGAGATGTGCGTTCTGGCTACTAGGTACGACATTATATATATATATATATATATATATATATATATATATATATATATATATATATATATATATATATATATCAGACAATTAGTAAAAAAAAAAAAAAAAAAAAATTAAATTATTTTACCTTGTACCTAGATCCACCAGGCCTGTTTGGTCTATGTTTCAGTACTTGAGAAATCTGGAAGGTCACATCCTCCTCCTCAACTTGTGGATGTGCGTTGATAGATGATTCTGTAAAATTAAGTTATTTATATAATAATAAATTCAGTATAACAATAATATTCTGTAAAATTAAAAGTAATTTATACATCAATCAGATAAAACTCTCCAGAGATGGTGATACACAACATATAAAGGACAAGTTTCAGAACAAAATATGCATTTAGGAATAAGGTTTTGTACATGTAGGTAGCACATGAGAAAATAAGTGGAAGGTGATCAAGTTTATATTAACATGTTAATGACTTTGTTAAGGCTTTGCAAGAATGAAAAAATATTAATAATATAATATCACCTACCAATTAATTGTACATCATTTATAAGTCAATTATTTGCATTATTATTATTCAATACTAATGATATAAAAATGCATTTTGTAATCTACTATTTATGCAAGTATTAAGCACAGGATCATGAAATAAACTGCAAAATACTGTAATGGATAAACCAATTAATTTTACATTTTCCTATAGCTAAGTCAGTCAGTTCTATTAGCAGCAGAGAACAATTATGCCCAACCTCTATTAAATGAAACAATCTTAAGAGCAAGTGATAGAAATATAATCATTTATGCTTGGGATTATGGAATGGTTCCAAATATGAAAAATATCAAGTTTTTTGGTTAAAATTTTTTAACTTAAAATTTACATTTTTAAGTGAATTTTAAACTTTAAAAAAATTATTTAATTTTTTGGTTACTTACTTAAAATAACATTATATAGTTCTTGTTTTTGTAGAAATGCCAATTTCTTCTTTTGCCCTTCCAGACTGTATAGTGACCACAGGCCGTTTGTTCATATCTTCATTATTCTTCGAACTGTGGTTGCACAATCAGACCCACGTACACTGGTTAAAAGCATCACCTAAAAGCAACAACAAAAATGTAGTACACTGACGAATTTTGAATATATATATATATATATATATATATATATATATATATATATATATATATATATATATATATATATATATATATATATATATATATATATATTAGTTGATTTTATACCCGCATTAGGTCAGGTGATAATACAATGAAGGTGATAATAAAGCCATTCACAACTGCAGGCCTAATAAAAAAAGGAGGTGGCATAGCAATATCTTACAAAGATACCTTCATCTGCAATAGTCTCATTAGTAATAGAGACGACTATTGTGAATATACCTTTGCCAAGTTCTCCAGTAAATCCCTTAAATCCTCCTTGACTATAAGTGCCATCTATAGATTTCCCAATACCGACATAGCTTCATTCTCAGATAACGTAAGGAATCTTATCATAAATAACAATCTCAACAAAAATCAAACCAACTTAGTGGTTTGTAATGGTGAACAAAACATGCAGATACTTATATATAACCTGTGAATAGAGTGTAATAACACCAAAACTATTTGTTTATTGTTTTATGACCATAATAATTGAATCACTAATATGATTCACTAATATATAATCCTAATAATAATCACTAATATATAATCCATTGAGCATGCTGCATCTCTTTCAGTCTCTTTGCAATTTGAACAAGAGGGTTTTTAATTGATCGAACCATATTCTTAAAGTAAAGTAAATGAGATGTATTCCATATTTTGCAAAATATACGATGAAGGCACACAAACATTCATACCAAAACTGAAGGACAGGATTTATGAGGAGACATTAGAGGCATTAAATATTCCAAACTAGAAGACAGAAGGAAAAGAGGAGATATGATCACTACGTACAAAACAGTAACAGGAATTGATAAACTTGATAGGGAAGATTTCCCGAGACCTGGAATTTCAAGAACAAGAGGTTATAGATTTAAACGAACTAAACAAAGATGCCGAAGAAATGTAAGACAATTCACTTTTGCAAACAGAATGGTAAACGGTTGGAACATGTTAGGTGAGAAGGTGGTGGAGGCCAAATCCGTCAAAAGTTTCAAAGCATTATATGACAAAGAGTGCTGGGAAAATGGGACACCACGAGTGTAGCTCTCCATCCATCTGATTGATAACCCAAATGAATTTTTCATGGATATGATACCAACATCAAATCATAAATCAGATGTGATCCTATCCCCACTGGATTTTGAAGAAGCCATAGACAGTATGCCTATGCACTCTGCACCAGGCCCTGACTCTTGGAACTCTATATTCATCAAGAACTGTAAAAAACGTTATCGCAGGCCCTTCACATTCTTTGGAGACAAAGCCAAGATACTGGCATTGTCCCTGACATACTAAAAACCGCAGAGATAGCACCGCCCCATAAAGGAGGAAATAAGGCAGAGGCAAAAACTACAGACCGATAGCACTAACATCGCACATCATAAAAATCTTTGAGAGAATGCTAAGAAGTAAGATCACAAAATACATGGAATCACAGCATCTCCATAACCCCAGACAACATGGTTTCAGAACAGGGCGCTCTTGCCTATCACAGTTGCTGGACCACTCTGACATGGCACTAGATGCCATGGAAGACAAACAAAACGCTTTGACAAAAAAAAGCCTTTGACAAATGTGACCATTGTGTTATTGCACATAAAATGCGTTCAAAAGGAATTACCGGAAAAATAGGCAGATGGATATACAACTTCCTGACTAATAGAACCCAATGTGTAGTAGTCAACAAAATAAAATCTGGACCATCAACCGTAAAGAGCTCAGTCCCCAAGCGTACTGTGCTTGCTCCAATACTTTTTCTCATCCTCATATCGGACATAGACAAGGACACAACCTATAGTACTTGATCATCCTTTGCAGATGACACTAGAATCTTCACGAGAGTAGGCAACATAGAGGACACGGCAAACCTCCAATCAGATGTAAATCAGGTCTTTCTATGGGCTACAGAAAATAACATGGTGATTAACGAACATAAGTTTCAGCTCATGCGCTACAGAAAAAATAAAAAATATAAAAACGGAAACCACTTACAAAACTCAGTCAAATCATAACATTGAACGGAAAAGCAACGTAAAGGATTTGGGTGTACTGATGTCAGAAGGCCTTACATTTAAAGAACACAATAAAGTAGCCGTCACAACTGCGAGAAAAATGACAGGATAGATAACAAGAACTTTTCACACTAGAGATGCTATACCGATGATGATAGTTTTCAAGACGCTAGTGCTCTCTAGAGTGGAATACTGCTGCATAATGAAAGCCCCTTTCAAAGCTGGAGAAATTACTGACCTATACTTATGCATTTATCTTCGGTTTAACACAACAGGCACCAGACACACGCTAGGCATCATACACACTAGGATAAAACAAACATTAGGCCAGAAGTCAGAAAAGAATTCAAAGAATTTTACTGGAAAGGCTTGCTGTTAGGAAAGGAAGTAATTGAGATGAATTAATGCACAGTATGTCAATTTTGTGAAATATATGATAAAGGAACAAAAACATTTATACCAAAACAAAGATGCAGAACTAGGAAACAGGATTTGTTCAACTGAAATTTCAAGACGGACAGAGACCAAAAGACACAAAAATGGAATCAATATACGAAGAGGCCAAACCCCCAAACATACCAGTAATACAAAGAGAAACAACTACACGGCAGTGAGGAGAGAGGCAGAAAGAAATTTTGAAAAAAAGGAACAAACAAATGTAAAGTAGAACAAATCATATTCTATAAATACAGCAACAACCAATTGCAGGTAAAGGATAATATTCAGAGCTTTTAAATGCATGGATGGCGAAATACTCAAGAAATTGTTCACGACTTTTGTTAGACCAAAGTTGGAATATGCAGCGGTTGTATGGTGCCCATATCTTAAGAAGCACATAAACAAACTGGAAAAGGTGCAAAGACATGCTACTAAGTGGCTCCCAGAACTGAAGGACAAGAACTATGAGGAGAGGTTAGAGGCATTAAATATACCAAATATACTACACAAATATATATACTACACATGCACAATAAACTACCCTACACAGGCTGAGTATGGTGTGTACAATAAATTATTAGCTAAAAGATAAGACTGAGTTTGTATAAATGGGGGTTAAGTCAGAGTGGGAAAATGTAAGTGGAGTGCCTAAAAACCCTGTCCTGGGACCTCTGTAATTCATAATATATACAAATAATTTAGACTCAGGTTTGATCAGCAATATTTGAAAATTTCCAGACGATACAAAAGGGATTTTTTTCTGGATTCAGGATTATTTTTTTATGGCTGAAAACAGGTTTTCAGCAATAAAAGAAATACAGTATTGCTGGAACAACCGTCGACATCTTCAAGAGAAAACCTGAACATCTTCAAGAAGTGAAGATGACCTTGAGAAGAAGTATAGGTTGGGAGAAGTATAGGTTAGGAATTGTCTCCAAAGAATTCTCAAAGAATTACTCGTTATTGCTATCCAAGATAATTAGACGAGCCAAAGCTAAATACTACGAAGATAAATTTACCCAAATAAAGAGTACCTTACCTAAAAATATGTATGTACCTTACGTAAATAAACATTTGATTTTGAAGTGCCGGACAAACAAGGCTGTGGTGGATATGTGGGCCTGAGGGGCCTGTCCAAGCAACAGCCTGTTGGACCAAGCTCTCACATGTCAAGCCTGGCCTTGGAAGGGCTTGGTGAGTAGAACAACTACCAGAACCCTATAATGCATGTATCAAGGTGTCCAGGCAGTGAGCACCACATAATGCAGTGCAGTCCTGTAAGAATAAGCACAGTAAGTATGGGCATGGAGGGGGTGCAGCAGTGGCTTGTGAAGGGCTGGAGAGTAAATGGACATGCCCAGGGGTAAAAAGCATTAGGGTAACAGAACATAGCCCATAAAAATAGTAATGACAATGAATGAATAATTATATGAATGCAATAATACTTCATATCTCAATAGGAATACTAAGCAGGATGCAAGACAAGGTACTGGTGGTGATAGTGGTTGGTACAAGTCCTCACATCCCCACAGACACCAGTAACAGCCCTCACCTCCCAACACAGTACCCTTGTAGCGAGTTAATCTTATACTCGCTTCATTATCTTATAGCATAACTAATTAACACTAATTGCAGAAGCTACACAGGTGATACTTTGGTGTGAGTTGAGCGCACTGAGCGTCGGTATCGCTACACCCTTGTTCCTTAACAACCCTTTGGACCTTTATTACAGAAAAATAAAATCAATTAATTTAATAAAATATAAAATATAAGTGCTTACTTACGATAATACTATCGGTGGAACACAAAATCTTCTTCTTCTTGATAGTAGGTGCAGTTTGCATGAAGGGTTAGTCCTCGCCATGACTGAACTGACGACAAAATGGCCGATGTGTTGATATGGCGTCAGGTGACGCTGTGACGTCACAGGTGAGGGACGCTTTGCGCATTACTCCCTCGTACTTAAAAAGTACTACAGGTACTTTTTGGTTTTATTTTTGAATATGGCAGAAGTTGGACAGCTTTTCAAATCATTATAAGGGAGTGAGTTCCATAGACTAGGTCCCTTTATTTACATAGAGTGTTTACATAGATTAAGTTTGACTCTGGGGATATCAAAGAGATATTTATGTCTGGTGGGGACGTGGCCATGTGTTCTATTACATCTGTCCAGGAAGAGTTTCAGAACAGGGTTTGCAGTTAGAAAAAGGGCTTTATAAACGTAATTTACACAGGAGAATGTATGGAGTGAATTTGTTTAGCATGTTTAAGGATTTGAACAAGGGAGCTGTGTGTTGTCTGAAGGTAGAGTTATTTATTGTCCTGATAGCAGATTTTTACTGGATGATGATGGGCTTGAGGTAGTTTGCAGAGGTTGAACCCCAAGCACAAACGCCATAAGAATGATAGGGATAGATAAGTGCATAATAGAGTGAGAGGAGAGCAGAGTAGGGTACATAATATCTGATCTTAAACAGTATACCAACTGTTTTAGAAACCTTTTTAGTTATGTGTTGTATATGGGTGCGGAAGTTGAGTCTCTTGTCTAAGTATAGGCTAAGAAACTTTCCATCATTTTTATTGCTAATGTTTACATTATCTATCTGAAGCTGAATTGCATTTGTTGATTTGTTTCCAAATAAGATATAGTAGGTCTTTTCTATGTTTTGTGTGAGGTTTGTTGGTTGACATCCACAAGTAGACTTTTGTTAATTAATTGTTTACAACATTATTTAACAGGAGTGGGTTGGGGTCAGAGTAGATGAGTAGTATCATCAGCCAACAATATAGGTTTAAGTATGTTAGAGACATTAGGGAGATCATTGATGTATATTCAGCCTCTGATTCTGCTATTGAGTTCAATAGGTTCTTCTCTTCCATTGGTTCATCCCTTGCAAATGATATTCCATCTTCCAGTACTGACATTAAGGACTATCTTACAGGTAACTATCCACAGTCTCTGTACCTAAAGCCTATTAACTCCACTGACGTCAATGAGATAATCCTTTCCCTTAAAACCAAGTCTGGTGCCCTTGAGGAGATACCAACTTTAATTTACAAAAAAGCCTCCAGATCTTTAGCCCCTGCTATTGCTTTGCTCTTCAACAAGTCACTTGAACTCCAAACCTTTCCAGATATTCTAAAAAAAGCGAGAGTAACGCCTGTCCACAAATGTGGTGACCCCACAGATGTTAACAACTACAGACCTATATCAATCCTGCCAAACTTGTCAAAAATTTTTGAAAAACTTATATACAAGCAGCTTTACTCATATCTAGCCAAACTCAATATACTTAGCCCTTGCCAATATGGCTTCAGACCCAAAAAAAGCACTAACGATGCACTTATTAGTATGCTTAACTCGATTCATACAGCTCTTGATAAAAAGGAGCTCCCTGTTGGGTTATTTGTGGACCTGCGTAAAGCTTTTGATACTGTCAACCACCAAAACCTTCTTCTTAAATTACATCATTATGGAGTCAGAGGACACTCCCTACAATACCTCGAGTCCTACCTTACTGACAGGCTCCAATATGTTTCTGTGAATAATACAATTTCTCCCACCCTACCCATCAACATTGGTGTTCCTCAGGGCAGCATACTTGGCCCTCTCCTCTTTCTCATCTACATTAATGACCTTCCAAATGCCTCTCAACACCTCAAACCAATTCTATTTGCTGACGACACAACCTTCATTTACTCCAGTCCTGACCCTCTTGCTCTAAATGCCACAGTAAATACTGAGCTAAATAAAGTCCATCTTTGGCTAACTGCCAACAAACTCACCCTTAACATTGACAAAACCTTCTATATTCTGTTTGGCAATAAATCCTCTAGTCTTATAAATCTCAAAATAAACAATACCCAAATTTGTAACAAATTAGATGGCAAATTCCTTGGCATTCTCATTGACCACAAGCTGAATTTCCAGGGACACATTCTAAATATATCAAAAAAAGTTTCAAAAACTGTGGGCATTCTTTCTAAGATCAGATATTATGTACCACGCCCTGCTCTGGTGACTCTCTATTACTCCCTTATCTATCCTTATCTCAACTATGGTATTTGTGCTTGGGGTTCTACTACCCAAAATCACTTACGTCCTCTAATTACCCAACACAAAGCCGCTATTAGAACAATATCCAACTCTGGCCCCAGACATCACTCGGTACCCCTACTCAAATCTCTTAATATGTTAGATATTAAGTCACTGCACATTCTCTCATGTGTATTATACATATATAAAACGCTAAACTATAATGCCAATCCTGATCTTAAAAGCTTCATAGAAGGTTGTAACAGAACCCATGAGCACCACACCAGAAATAAATACAGTTTTGATATTCCTAGAGTACGTCTTAATCAAACTAGAAATGCTCTGCAAATCAAGGGGCCCAGAATGTGGAATGACCTTCCCAACCATGTTAAAGACTGTACCTCTCTCAACCAGTTTAAGATAAAAACTAAACACTACCTAATAAATTCCCTGTAATCTACCTCACTCCTCTATTGTCAACCCATGTCTGTTATTTTCTTTTTTTTTTCTTTTTTTTTTAATCAACACTGTTTGTCAACCTACTGTATTTGTGCTGCTTTTTCAGTCATGTTCCCCCTTTTTTTTTTATCTTTATTTGTATTTGTTCTCAACATCTTTTATTCTTTATGCTCAATTAGTATTAAGTTCTAGATATTAATGTTTTTCTTGCCCGAAACGCATTGCGTAATAGTGGCTTTAGGCATTGTATGTACTAGCTCTATCTATATATCAATCCATTAATGTAACATCACTTGTATGTATATACCTTACCTGAATAAACATCTGAATCTGAATCTGAATCTGAATCTATAAGAAACAGGAGGGTCCTAGGATGCTGCTCTGTGGCACCTTTACGGTAATTAAGTGGTAGAGTGGGAGAGGTTATATCATTGATGGCTTCATATTGGTGTCTGTTACTAAGATAGGATCGGATATAGTTTAGGGCAAGGCCACGGATTCCATAATGGTGGAATTAAAGTAAGAGGTAGTTATGGTTAACAGTATCAAAGGCCTTTCTCAGGCCGATGAAGAGTTCAATTGGAAACTCACTTTTGTCAAGGGCTGAGAAGATTAAGTCAAGCAGACTAACAATAGCATCATTGGTACTCTTTTGGGAGCGGAAGCCAAACTGACAGGGACTTAGTATATTGAATTTTACAAGATTGGAGTAGAGCTGTTTGTAAAAAAAAAAAAAATAATTTTGATAATATAGGTAGATTCGATATGGGTCTGTAATTATTTATGTCTGCCGTGTTACCTCCTTTATGAACTGGCGTTACTCTTGCTTTTTTAAGGATATCAGGGAAGGTATGACACTCTAGGGATTTGTTGAACAGCAGTGCTATGGATGGTGCAAGGGCATGGGAGGCACGCCTGTGTACCATCGATGGTATTTCACTAATGTTCCCAGCTTTGGTTTTTAGCGAGTGAATGATGGACACAACATCTGTAGGGCTGACCGGAGAGAGGAGAAGAGAGTTTGGATAGCTGCGTGAAAGATATGTGGTAACATATGTCTGAGTCTCTGGGATTTTTCGGGCAAGGTGAGCACCAAACGATGAAAAGAAGCTATTAAATTCAGTTGCTGTTTCAAGATCTGTTGCAGGTGTATAACCATCCTTGGAGATTTTTATCTTATTATGTGAATGTTGTTTAGCTCCTAGGATGGTAGAGATGGCTCTCCATGTGCTTTTTATGTTGCCTTTTGCTTCTTTGAATCTATTCTCGTAATAGGAACGCTTTGCTCTTATTATACTGGTAAGCACTGATGAATACCTCTTAACTACTTCTTTTCCAACTAGGCCAATCCTAAGTTTTTTTTTCATATTCATGTTTCTTGTCGATTGCTTTAAGTATGCCATTAGTGAGCCAGGGATTATTTAACCTTTTTGCCAGTTACTTGCTTGGTGAGGAGAGGACAATAAGTATTGTAAAGGCTTTAAATTTTGGAAAGAGGCTAGTTAACGAATTATTATCCTGTGTATTGATAAATTTAGATTCCCAGTTTACATTGTGGAGGGCATTTGTGAGATTGCCTATTGCCGCTTCACATTGTAACCTAAAGGTAATTTTCTTGTTACCTGGTGGTGTTATGGCCATGTTCGCTACAAGGAAGGTAGGATAGTGGTCAGTTGTTCTGTCAGTGATTATACTTGATGTAAGAGGAGCTGTTATGTTGGTCCATCAGTGATCCAGGGTAGTCGCAGATGTTTGAGTGACTCGGGTGGGCCTGGTGATTGCGGGGATGAGCATACAGGAATTCATGCTGTTGAGGAAACAGTCTACTTGAGGGTTATTTTGTAGCCCTAGGTCAATATTGAAATCACCTCTGAGAACTATGTGATTTTTGTTGAGATTATTGTTTATGATAAGGTTCCTCAAGTTGTTATTGTATTTGTGTCTAGCTTCAGACACAAGCATGTTACAGTTATGTCTTAAAGAGTTGAGAGCAATTAAGGATGATAAAGAGTCACTTACAACTAATGTATCAAGTTTGGATACTTGTACACATTTCAGTGCAAGGAGCAAGGCAAATAGTTCAGTCTGAAGGGTAGAGGCCCAGTTGTTTATACGGACTCCCCACTCAAAATATAAGTCATATCCTATTGCCAGGACAACTGCACTTCCAGCTGCACCCGTTGGGCGCTGTAGGAAACCTTCAGTGTATATGATTTGAGAGAGAGAATGCTCTGTGGACAGAGCATCAATATGGCTTAAGACGTTGAGCTTTGCCTCAAGACAAAGCTGGGACTGATCTCTAATTTGCTCCTTTGATGGAAAGGGAGGGATTAAAATTGAAAAGGGTGTAATTTCCTACAGTGCAGGAAAGTGCTATTGTTGTCTCTCTTGGTACAAATTATAAATCTGATACTTTCTGAGTTCAGTTCCAATTTTATTTATCTATTTGAAACAATGTTTACATTCAATAAAGAAATTCTGGAGGGCTTCTGTGCAAGGGTTAGGATGAGCTAGCCTAAGCATTTTTATACCAATTTGACAGTTATTTTCAGTAACACGATAAACAACGCTCGGAATATTAAGTTCCTTTCTCATATTAAGTATCTTTGTGGTACGAAGGCACCCAAGGATTATCCTCAAGGCTTCGTTCTGCAATTTTTCAAGCCCTCCAAGCTTTCTTTCAGGATGCCTTAAAGTTAGTTTAGTTCATTTATTATGCACCCCATACCCATCTTGTGGGCGGTAGTGGAAAGGGTTGCAGAGGCACATAATGGGCTCAGGGACTGAACCCAACAATTCATTTAGCTAAGCAAGTTACAATCTTGATGAGCTAGTTACAAAATTCAGTATAAGTCGTCACATCAACAATAGGTTCGAGATCGATCACAAGTACAGTTTCTAAATTAAGCAACTGACATATGTGGAGAGCTAGTGTCACAATTGATATGTTTGTCCTGCACACTGCTCCCCATCCAGTGGGCAGCGGTGGATAGGTTACAATCACTTAGTTACTACTTACAGTTAGCAAACTGGGGATATTTGGCTAAAATTTCTGGTACCAGATCATTTTGAATGAAATATTGACACATCGTTGGTACATTGGTTATAGAATTGTCTCTGAATTCACTATCACATAGTGACGAAGGGGTGTGCAAATAATTTTGTTGACAGTTAACATTTGGTCAGGTCTACATCGGCAGATAATGAGAATTCCCAGAAATACTTGTAACCGAGTCTAAGCCGAGCAGTAGTAACATATCTAGAAGTCTGCTGATTTTATTGGATGAACCATAGATGTGTGGCTCCTTTTGCATAATAGTATTGAACGAAAGTTAATCTCCCCAAACACTTTCGCGTTTTGGGCAAGTTACCCCTCCACTCTCTCCATTTTTGTTTGGACATTCCCAGGTAGTGTGCGGAAATACTGAAAAGTGTATACTCTTTTCAACTTTGTCACCTTAATTCTCGTCCTATGTCTTTCATTTTGGTATCAATGCGTTCGCAATAGAATTCCCAACAGAACTATGTGCATATAATGTCAAAGACAGCAGCGCGCTCCACCCGCCGACAAGATGAATGTAGGCCAAGGGTACCAGAAAAAGAAAGCTGAGCCACCCTCAGGCAACTCTCATTACATTAGAGAGCGTGATAATACTGAAAAGTGTATACCCTTTTCAACTTTGTTACCTCAATTCTCATCCTAGTTTTTTCAATTTGGCATCAATGTGTTCGCAATAGAATTCTCTACAGGACTAAAGGCATATAAACTCCAAAAGCCCGGCTTACCATCCGCAACAAACAGAGTAAGCGAGAGTGTGTTACCAGGGAGCGCACAAGAGCGATAAAATGTATACACTCTTTTCATTTTGGTCACCCCAATTGTCATCCTAGGTCTTTCATTTTGGTATCAATGTGTTAGCAATAGAATTATCTACAGGTTTAAATGCATATAAACTCCAAAAGCAAGGTGTACCATCCGCACAAAACAGAGAAAGTGAGAGAAAGTAACCCGGGAGCACTCTAGTGCAATGTAATGTGAACACTCTTTTCACTTTGGTTACCTCAATTCTCGTCATATGTCTTTCATTTTGGTATCAATGTGTTCGCAATTGTATCTGCTGGCATTTTACCCTTTGCTTGGATCTGAAGGGTTTTAGGCTCACCACGATGCAATCTGATAGTACCACAGGTGTATATACCTATCTTCAAGCAGCAATTCACTCATTCAAACCGACTTATAATAGTTATCCATATATAAATGGTAATCTTTGTTCTACCTGTTAACCTGTCATATGAAGAAAGATTGTCAAAGCTTATATTACATTCTCTAGAAAAGCAAAGAATTAGGAGTGACATATGGTAGAGGTGCACAATGGGATGAATGGACATAACAAAGGGGACATTAATGGGGTATTAAAAGTAGCAACACAAGACAGAACTCGAAACAAAGTGTAAAAATTGGAAAAATTTAGATTTAGGAAAGAACTGCATGGGTAAATACACTGGGTTTGTACCTTAAGGTTCATGTATGCAATATTACAGAGTTCCAGTTAACTCCCATGCATGCAATTAATTTATGTTATGTTTATGTTTTTTATGTTAAAATGTTTTTGTTGATTTGTTTGTATATTTTCATAAGTAAAGCATGCTTACCGTCTTATTCCAAGTTTTATGATAACTTTACAAGGTTTAAAACATAAAGTTCAATATATATTCTGGTTTTCACACAGGAATTATACGTTAATATAACATCATAATAACGTAATGATGTCGTGTAAATATCGTTATACTGACGTCATATAAATGTTATATTTATGTTATAAGAACGTAAATTGGATAGCTTTACAGAAAGTAAACAAAAAAAACTAAATGTTGACTGAAAATTATTTATTCTTAAATATAAAGCATGAAAACATTATAATACCATAGCATTCACTATTATTTTTAAATTTTTACATAAATCTTAAAAAACTGTGTCTCAAGAATATATGTTTTTAGTTATATCCTTTGGTTTTAAGAACATCAGATATACGTATTTATGTCAAAAGTTACAGTATTACCTTTGTGGAACCATTTAAAAACGTCCACAAACGTTCTGTGTTTGCTGGGCATGGTGGTGATGTACCATGGGTGAGTGTACCTGTAAGACACATGGTGGTTATGTACCATGGGAGAGTGTGCCTGTAAGACACATGGTGGTACTCACCTATTTGTGCTTGCGGGGGGTTGAGCTTTGGCTCTTTGGGCCCCTCCTCTCAACTGTCAATCAACTGGTGAATAGATTCCTGAGCCTACTGGGCTCTATCATATCTACATTTGAAACTGTGTATGGTGTCAGCCTCCACCACATCTCTGCCTAATGTATTCCACCTGTTAACTACTCTGACACTGAAAATGTTCTTTCTAATGTCCCTGTGGCTCATTTGGGTTCTCAGTTTCCACCTGTGTCCCCTTGTTCGCGTACCACCAGTGTTGAATAGTTTATCCTTGTCTACCCTGTCAATTCCTCTGAGGATTTTGTAGGTAGTGATTATTTCTCCCCCTCACTATCTGTCTTCCAGTGTTGTAAGGTGCATTTCCCGTAGCCTTTCCTCGTAACTCATGCCTCTTAGTTCTGGGACTAGTCTAGTGGCATACCTCTGAACTTTTTCCAGCTTCGTCTTGTGCTTGACAAGGAACGGGCTCCATGCTGGGGCCGCATACTCCAGGATTGGTCTTACGTATGTGGTATACAAGATTCTGAACGATTCCTTACACAGGTTCCTGAAGGCTGTTCTGATGTTAGCCAGCCTCGCATACGCCGCAGACGTTATTCTTTTTATGTAGGCTTCAGGAGACAGGTTTGGTGTGATATCAGTTACTAGATCTTTCTCTCTCTTTCCTTTTCATTAAGTACCTCATCTCCTATTCTGTATCCTGTGTCTGGCCTCCTGTTTCCATCGCCTAGTTTCATTACTTTGCATTTACTCGGGTTAAACTTAAGCAGCCATTTGTTGGACCATTTATTCAGTCTGTCTACGTCGTCCTGTAGCCTCTTACTATCATCCTCTGTTTCAATCCTCCTCATAATTTTTGCATCATCAGCAAACATTGAGAGAAACGATTAAATACCCTCTGGGAGATCATTTACATATACATATATCAGAAACAGTATTGGTCCAAGGACTGACCCCTGCGGGACTCTACTTGTGACGTCACGTCAATCCGAGACCTCACCCCTCACAGTGACTCGTTGTCTCATGTTGTTTAGGTACTCTCTTATCCAATGGAGTACCTTCCCTTTCACTCCAGCCTGCATCTCCAGCTTTTTCACTAGCCTCTTGTGTGGTACTGTATCAAAGGCTTTCTGACAATCCAAAAATATGCAGTCTGCCCACCCTTCTCTTTCTTGCCTGATTTTTGTTGCCTGGTCGTAGAATTCAATTAGCCCTGTGAGGCAGGATTTACCATCCCTGAACCCATGTTGATGCTGTGTTACATGTATGATGCTGCTGTGTTATGTACTGTGGGAGAGTGTGCCTGTAAGACACATTGTTGTGATGTGTCATGAGAGAGTGTGCCTGCATGTAAGCCACATGGTGGTGATGTACCATGGGTGAGTGTGCCTGTAAGACACATAGTGGTGATGTACCATGGGAGAGTGTGCCAGTAAGACACATGGTGGTGATGTACCATGGGAGAGTGGGCCTGTAAGACACATATTGGTGATGTACCATGGGTGAGTGTACCTGTAAGACACATGGTGGTGATGTACCATGGGAGAGTGTGCCTGTAAGACACATGGTGGTGATGTACCATGGGAGAGTGTGCCTGTAAGACACATGGTGGTGATGTACCATGGGAGAGTGTGCCTGTAAGACACATAGTGGTGATGTACCATGGGTGAGTGTACCTGTAAGACACATGGTGGTGATGTACCATGGGAGAGTGTGCCTGTAAGACACATAGTGGTGATGTACCATGGGTGAGTGTACCTGTAAGACACATGGTGGTGATGTACCATGGGAGAGTGTGCCTGTAAGACACATAGTGGTGATGTACCATGGGTGAGTGTACCTGTAAGACACAAGGTGGTGATGTACCATGGGAGAGTGTGCCTGTAAGACACATGGTGGTGATGTACCATGGGAGAGTGTGCCTGTAAGACACATGGTGGTGATGTACCATGGGTGAGTGTACCTGTAAGACACATGGTGGTGATGTACCATGGGTGAGTGTACCTGTAAGACACATGGTGGTGATGTACCATGGGTGAGTGTACCTGTAAGACACATGGTGGTGATGTACCATGGGAGAGTGTGCCTGTAAGACACATAGACATTCACCCATAATGCTATGCGGGCTATTGACTGTACTATAATGTAAGAATCCTCGTGTACAAAAATAATAAATAAAATACAGTAATATATCATAATATATCATATGTGCTATATCATATGTGATATATCATAATATATCATATCAGTAATATATCATAATATATTACTGTATTATATCATAATTATGTAACATATCATAATTCCTATTGTTTAGCTTTTTAAGTTTTCTCAAGCATTACATGGGTTACAGTGTGCAGGTGTTTAACATTAGGAGGGGGGGGGGTGCAGGGTCCATGCAGGTTTCACATATAGCTGTAATTAGGACAGTTTCAGTCTCATCTGTCCTGCACCTCGCAGTGTTCTACAACGTTAAAGATTTTTCTTTTAAACCATTTCATATATTATTGGGCCCCGGAGACATCATCTATAACTTTTGTTACTCCTCTGCATGAACCTTTTGTTTCTAATTTCACCTAAAAAATCATAAAACTTTTTCCTTGTAAGATTATCGGCAACTTTTGATCTCACAATATTATCTTTCTCTTTCTTGATGATATTGAGCCCCTGGTGCCACCAACCGTCTCTGGGGCCCCCTGCATCTTTAGATAGGTTATGCCAGAAGGTCTGGGCCTCCCCTCCCCCCTGATTCTTTCCACAGATTATGCCAAAAGGTTTGGGGCCTGCAGCATCTTTCAGTAGATTATACCAAAAGGTCTGGAGCCCCCTGCAACTTTCTGTAGGTTATGCCAAAAGGTAGATCTATTTTGAAATTCCCTAACATGATTATTCCAACCTGGCATACTACTTCTTTAATTGCTTATAAGATAAATACTCTCTTCCCCGGCCCTATCTAGCACTGAAACGACAGATGTGAAAAAGTCCTTGAGATTGTTCTGATGCAAATTGCAGTGAATAATATTGCAAGCAATTGCATCACTTGTGATTTGAGTATTGGTTAAGCAGGCATTTAAACTTATCCAGGTCAGCAAGAGTGGCCTTCCTACGTTTAGGTGTGTTCTAGGGAGGTTTATGTTTTCTTTGGCAGCAGCAACTTGTGAGTGAGGTATATTGGAGGTGGCCATGGCAGGATGATACCAGGACAGGTTGTCATCACTGACAGCCTTATACTTAAAGGTGTGACCAGTTATATCATCAATAAGAAAATGATCAATATGAGACCTTCCATTCCTATCTCATGACATAAAGCTATAGTAATAGTAAATAAATCATTAATAGCAGGATTATATAAATTTTCAGCATCCATGAATTCATTTAACAAATTTAAGTATACATCTTAGCGGGTAAAATCAGTGTTAAAAATCACCTACCACCCCATGAGTTCAGCATTATGATACAAATTAGTCAATTGATATATTTCTGATCATATATTTCCATACTCATCTGCACAGTTGATATTGCTTGTGGAAACCATGCATATACACACACACACATAATCAAATACTGCTGAGCACCTTTCAGGCCCCTGAGCAAAGGGGCCTGACATCTGAGTGGACAGCACATCGGATTCGTAGTCTTGAGGTTCCGGGTTCGATCCTTGGTGGAGACGAAAACAAATGGGCAGAGTTTCTTTCATCCTGATGAGTCTGTTCACCTAGCAGTAAATATGTACCTGCTACAGGCTTCTTCCTTGGGATTGTGTAGCAAAAAGGAGGCCTGGTCGAGGACCGGGCCGTGGGGGGATGATAAGCCCCGAAATCATCTCCAGATAACTATAGGACACAAGTATAGCAGGAGTGAGCCCTGATACAATATTGACAACCTCAACTTTACATTGCATATTGTTATGCCCAGGATAGACGCAGCACCATAGGGTCTTCCAGGACCTGACCAGTCAATAGACATGTCAATACTGGCAGTGGAAAAAGAACTATCAATAAATTTGAAGTGGTTTTGATATTCATAAGATGTAAGCCAGTGTTCTTGCAAAACAAGAATATTTTGCACATACCAAAATGCTTTTAACGTTCATATATTCAGGGTTTGTTATTTCTCTAATTACCTTAATAACCGGGAATTATAACTTTACAAATACTGAAGCATTGTCATGGGGGTAAATAAACCATATTACGTGAAGATCATTTATGTGCTAATTAAAACAACACTTATAGTAAGAGGACAGTAAATTGGAATGTTGAGACAATTGTCAAGTAATAATAATATAATAATTAACAGGTTTTAAGAGCCATCTATTGCACATTATTCTATCTATAAATAATCTGAACTAATAATAGAGCCTAAATAAATAATAATTAAACATCATTCACATCCATCAAGACAAGAAATTAAACGACCAATCAAAACCATATAGGTTACTCCTACATCTCATAATACAGGCCAAAATTAACCATAAATATACTTATCAATTAAACAATATTCAAACTAAGGACTTTACATCAAATTTTTTAAATCACTAATTTAAAAGCAGACATCCTTTTATATTAATAAATTGTCAGATTAAGGCATTTGTAAACAAATGAAATAAATATTAGTAATTAAGCCTTCGATGAAATACTCCGCATTATAATACAAATTCTGGAGTCACTCGTATATATGCAAACTTTTGGTTTATAAAATACCAGATATAAGATAATACAAATATCAGAATCAGGCTAATATTATTGCCAGATTCATATACAGTACTGTATATATTATATATATATATATATATATATATATATATATATATATATATATATATATATATATATATATATATATATATATACAATCTTTGGACAACACCCACCAGTGGGACTCGAACCCAGAAAGCACAACTACCTTCCAGTAGCTGGCATAACTAGTATGCTTTAACCCACTAATGTGAGTTCTCTCACATTGACAGTGGCTTGACGAAAATTGCAGACTGACCCCTCACTCATCTGGTGCCTTCGGGAGGTAGAGATGTTTGAGATATATATATCTCGAACTATCTACTTCTTTTGTAAGGTCTGATGGTGTAGTGGGTTAAAGCATACTAGTTATGCCAGCTACTGGAAGGTAGTTGTGCTTTCTGGGTTCGAGTCCCACTGGTGGGTGTTGTCCAAAGATTGTTTATCTTCACTTGTGGTTTATGCAAGTATAGGCTTATAAGCTGGACACGAGTTCTCTCACATTGACAGTGGCTTGACGAAAATTGCAGACTGACCCCTCACTCATCTGGTGCCTTCGGGAGGTAGAGATGTTTGAGATATATATATCTCGAACTATCTACTTCTTTTGTAAGGTCTGATGGCGTAGTGGGTTAAAGCATACTAGTTATGCCAGCTACTGGAAGGTAGTTGTGCTTTCTGGGTTCGAGTCCCACTGGTGGGTGTTGTCCAAAGATTGTTTATCTTCACTTGTGGTTTATGCAAGTATAGGCATATATATATATATATATATATATATATATATATATATATATATATATATATATATATATATATATATATATATGTCGTACCTAGTAGCCAGAACTCACTTTTCAGCCTACAATGCAAGGCCCGATTTGCCTAATAAGCCAAGTTTTCATAAATTAATATATTTTCTCTAATTTTTTTCTCATGAAATGATAAAGCAACCCATTTCATTATGTAAGAGGTCAATTTTTTTTTATTGGAGTTAAAATTAACGTAGATATATGACAGAACCTAACCAACCCTACCTAACCTAACCTAACCTATCTCTATAGGTTAGGTTAGGTTAGGTAGCCGAAAAAGTTAGGTTAGGTTAGGTAGTCGAAAAGCAATTAATTCATGAAAACTTGGCTTATTAGGCAAATCGGGCCTTGCATAGTAGGCTCAGAAGTGAGTTCTGGCTACTAGGTACGACATATATATATATATATATATATATATATATATATATATATATATATATATATATATATATATATATATATATATATATGTCGTACCTAGTAGCCAGAACGCACTTCTCGGCCTACTATGCAAGGCCCGATTTGCCTAATAAGCCAAGTTTTCATGAATTAATTGTTTTTAGACTACCTAATCTACCTAACCTAACTTTTTCGGCTACCTAACCGAACCTAACCTAAAAAGATAGGTTAGGTTAGGTTAGGTAGGGTTGGTTAGGTTCGGTCATATATCTACGTTAATTTTAACTCCAAAAAAAAAAAATGACCTCATACATAATGAAATGGGTAGCTTTATCATTTTATAAGAAAAAAATTAGAGAAAATATATTAATTCAGGAAAACTTCTCTTATTAGGCAAATCGGGCCTTGCATAGTAAGCTGAGAAGTGCGTTCTGGCTACTAGGTACGACATATATATATATATACTGAAGCAGAATATACTAATATATATATACTATACATTTTATATATATATATATATGTCGTACCTAGTAGCCAGAACGCACTTCTCAGCCTACTATTCAAGGCCCGATTTGCCTAATAAGCCAAGTTTTCATGAATTAATTGTTTTACGACAACCTAACCTACCTAACCTAACCTAACCTACCTTTTTCGGCTACCTAACCTAATCTAACCTATAAAGATAGGTTAGGTTAGGTTAGGTAGGGTTAGTTAGGTTCGGTCATATATCAACGTTAATTTTAACTCCAATAAAATAAAATTAACATCATTCATAATGAAATGGGTAGCTTTATCATTTCATAAGAAAAAAATTAGAGAAAATATATTAATTCAGGAAAACTTGGCTTATTAGGCAAATCGGGCCTTGCATAGTAGGCTCAGAAGTGCGTTCTGGCTACTAGGTACGACATATATATATATATATATATATATATATATATATATGTCGTACCTAGTAGCCAGAACGTACTTCTCGGCCTACTATGCAAGGCCCGATTTGCCTAATAAGCCAAGTTTTCAAGAATGTTTTCTCGACTACCTAACCTAACCTAACCTACCTTTTTCGGCTACCTAACCTAATCTAACCTATAAAGATAGGTTAGGTTAGGTTAGGTAGGGTTAGTTAGGTTCGGTCATATATCTACGTTAATTTTAACTCCAATAAAAAAAATGACCTCATACATAATGAAATGGGTAGCTTTATCATTTCATACAAAAAAAATTAGAGAAAATATATTAATTCAGGAAAACTTGCCTTATTAGGCAAATCGGGCCTTGCATAGTAGGCAGAGAAGTGCGTTCTGGCTACTAGGTACGACATATATATATATATATATATATATATATATATATATATATATATATATATATATACATATATATATATGTATGTGTGTGTGTGTATATCACGAAAATAAACACGTGATTAAGAATGTGACAATGTCAGACCACGGAGGAAAATGAAACAGGAATTTCTTTAAGTACTTTCGTATATTAAATACATCTTCAGAAGGAATCAATTTACTTCCTTCTGAAGATGTATTTAATATACGAAAGTACTTAAGGAAATTCCTGTTTCATTTTCCTCCGTGGTCTGACATTGTCATATATATATATATTATATATATATATATATATATGTCGTACCTAGTAGCCAGAACTCACTTCTCAGCCTACTATGCAAGGCCTGATTTGCCTAATAAGCCAAGTTTTCATGAATTAATTGTTTTTCGACGACCTAACCTACCTAACCTAACCTAACCTAACTTTTTCGGCTACCTAACCTATAAAGATAGGTTAGGTTAGGTAGGGTTGGTTAGGTTCGGTCAGATATCTACTTTAATTTTATCTCCAATAAAAAACAATTGACCTCATACATAATGAAATGGGTAGCTTTATCATGTCATAAGAAAAAAATTAGAGAAAATATATTAATTCAGGAAAACTTGGCATATTAGGCAAATCGGGCCTTGCATAGTAGGCTGAGAAGTGAGTTCTGGCTACTAGGTACGATATATATATATATATATATATATATATATATATATATATATATATATATATATATATATATATATATATTCGCATGTTCGTCATGCGAAACGGACGTCATACAAAACGAGTGTCTCCCATGTAACCAGTGTGATGCACTGTGTTTATTGTGAGATTTCCCTAGTGTGCATGACATCAAATGTTCCCCAAAATAGAATTTTTCTTTGTAAAATGATAAATTACCGTCCCTGAACATGTCTATGTAAAGATAATTACCAAATTCCACTTACTTTCGCTGTGAGGGCGTGGACAAGGTGCGCTGTGACGTCATCAGGGGCTGGTCGCCCGTGTGTGAAGCTCCCAGACATGGTCGCGCAGGCCATTCAAGCACCGCGTGTTGCCACAAATATATTTTCAAATATTTTTCCTATGCATTTCCAATGCGGTTTTATTTGTTTCTTTTATCGTATATGATGCATATTTGTGACCTTTACAATATGTATACAGTAGAATGTTCATAATTTTCCATGAAACTGTGATACATGTGTCAGTAATGTGTCCACAATAAATGTTTATTGTCACAATATTACGTGGTAAAAATTCACTAATATTACAATATGTACAGTTTCACATACTATTTACACAGTAATACACTGTATTACACACTCAGTACTTTGGAGGTGCATAATAGTCAACGAAGTAGTCCATGGTACACAGCGCGACTTTGCTCTCCTTGCACCAGCTACAGATAGATTTTTGTTTCCTGTTTCATCGTTCTGTGTGCTTGCAAATAATGCACTCGCGTGCACCCTTGGCTTTAGTACTTGTAGGTGGTATGTAGCCAAGCGTGTAAAGCATAAAGTAGTATTGAAACGATTATAGGAAAAGCTCAATTTGTAAGGTAGTCTTGAAAAGATCGCTTTGTAAGGTCCCACACAGGAAGAGATTCAGCTAGCCTCAAAGAGTGTCCATCAGTCAGGAAGAGATTCGATCTATCTACCACAGTCTACCACAGTCGTCAACCTCGAACAAGAATTAAGCATTCTCAAGAACACAGTTAAAAACTTTAATCCAGATGCAACCACTAAAAAACAGGAAGAAATATTGCAACAGTTTGAGAACCATCTGAACAACCTACAACAACAACACACTGTTACCCAAGACGAGACAGACCAACATAAACTACTTGAATCGGTAATTATCTCTTCACGTGATTTTCCCCAAGAAACTGATGGTGAAGACTGTGCTGCCATTGTGATCAAAGTATTGCAGGATAAGTTAAATTATTCGATCCAAAAAAATGACATCAAAGCAGCTTATAGAGTGGGTACCAAATCATCTGGTACTAATAATAGGCGTATTCGTTTAAAATTAGATAGCTGCTCCCGCAAGACTGATCTTATCTCATCTGCAGTTGCTAGTAAATCCACTGTTTATGTGAATGAATGTCTGACCAGGTGCAGGCAAAATCTCTTTTTTAAACTGCGTGGCTTCTGCAAAAATTCCCCTACAATTAAACACTGTTTTGTGCGAGATGGTAAAATTATAGCTAGGAGGACTGACACTGGAAAAACCTATTCAATAACCACAGAAGCTCACCTTAATTCTTTCCTCAGTGACTGTGGGTTAGCTGCTGTATAGCCTGAATTCAGATTATAATCTCATATAACTACCTTTGTGTACTCTAGCTCTGCCTTTCCCTTCAAAAGGTTTTAACTTTAGTTTAAAAAAGGAAAAAAAAATAATAAAAAGAATAATATTGTCATCTTTATTATTGTCTTTTTTTTCTTTTTACTCCCATGTTCCATAGTACACTGGCTTTTCCTGTGTCCTCTAGTATTAACTTCATTATCCAATGTTCCTGAGTGTATCTCTATTTAAACTACCTCAGTTTGTTTTAGTGTAACTTTAGTATTCAATTATAGTGTACTTATAATAGTATAGTAAGCAAGCTTATTATCTTATAGATTTCATAATTGTTTTTTTTTTTTTTTTACTTTTTTGGTCATCTATTGTTATTAATTATTCTAGTTCATTTTTTACATTCCTAGTTCCCATTAAGTTTTTTTTTTTTTTTTTTTTCTTTTTACTTAAAATTACCATTAAGTTTATTTTACTTTAGAATTTTTAATCTGCATTTTTCTTTGTTTTCTATTTTGTAATTTGCCATTCTTACCTTGTTTTCCTGCAATCAGCCTTTTTATGCAGACAAGTATAGACCCAGAACTAAACCTCTTATCCACTATCTATGACAATCATCACTTCAATGATCAAAATTGCAGATATTTTACAGCACATGATGTAAACAATGTATTAACAGATAATCTCAATATCTCTGTAATCAACTTGAACGTTAGATCCCTAGGTAAACACTTCGATGATGTTAGTGCCTTGATTGAAACTATTGACAACAAATTCTCTTTTATTATACTTACTGAAACGTGGTTGAAAGAGGATAATACTCAACTCTTTAACATGCCTAACTACTCGGCAATTCACAACTGTCGTCAAATGCAGAGAGGTGGTGGTACTGCTCTTTACTACCACCAAGAACTAACATGCTTAAAAATAATTAGAACTAGAGACTGCTGTGGGGAGTATATCTTCGCCAGTTTCAGAGTCAAGGGTGCCGAGTCTGTCCTGTCTGTGGGTGCAGTCTATAGAATTCCTAACACTGATGTGTCTGAATTCAACTCAAACCTTAGAAATCTAATACTAGATAACAGATTGAACAAAAACCATCTAATTATCGCAGGGGACTTTAATATTGACCTCTGCGAGCCTGAACACCCTACTGCTGTTAGCTTCCTCAACTGTATGAATTCCTGCTTCCTCATACCCTTAATCACTAGACCAACTAGAATCACTGATAGTACTGCTACGACTCTAGATCACATCTGGACCAACATAACCTCTCCGCTTACTTCAGGTATAATCACCGATAGCACTACAGACCATTACCCCACATTTCTCTTAACTAACATTAGCAAACCACCTCTAGAGACAAGGGAGTTAAGCTTTAGGCTGCACAATGAAACTGCTATAAACAATTTTATAACTGCTGCTGATAATGTCAACTGGGAGTCCGAGTTAGGTAACATAGGGGACATCAACCTAGCAGTGAAATCTTTTCTACAAACAACTCTTAGCCTTTATAACACCCACTGTCCTATGCTTACAAAACAAGTCACAAGCAAAAGACTTAACAATCCTTGGCTTACAAAGGGAATACTTAAATCCATTAACAAAAAACACGACCTTGAGAAGAAGTATAGGCTAGGAACAGTCTCCAAAGAATTCTCAAAGAATTACTCGTTATTGCTATCTAAAATAATTAGACGAGCCAAAACTAAATACTATGAAGATAAATTTACCCAAATAAAGAGCAACATTAAAAAAACTTGGAGCACAATTTCACAAATATTGGGATCAAAGAAGATTTTAAATAACAAACCAACACTCCTTTCCAATAACGTTGGTCCGCTTTCAGCCTCTGATTCTGCTATTGAGTTCAATAGGTTCTTCTCTTCCATTGGGTCATCCCTTGCAAATGATATTCCATCTTCCTGTACTGATGTTAAGGACTATCTTACAGGTAACTATCCACAGTCTCTGTACCTAAAGCCTACTAGTTCCACTGATGTCAATGAAATAATCCTTTCCCTTAAAACCAAGTCTAGTGCCCTCGAGGAGATACCAACTTTAATTTACAAAAAAGCCTCCAGATCTCTAGCCCCTGCTATTGCATTGCTCTTCAACAAGTCACTTGAACTCCAAACCTTTCCTGTCATTCTAAAAAAAGCAAGAGTAACCCCTGTCTACAAATGTGGTGATCTCACTGATGTTAACAACTATAGACCTATATCAATCCTGCCTAACTTGTCAAAAATATTCGAAAAGCTAATCTACAAGCAGCTTTACTCTTTTCTAGCCAAACACAATATACTTAGCTCTTGTCAATATGGCTTCAGACCCAAAAAAAGCACTAACGATGCACTTATTAGTATGATTAACGTAATTCACGCAGCTCTTGATAAAAAGGAGTTTCCTGTTGGGTTATTTGTGGACCTGCGTAAGGCTTTTGACACTGTCAACCATCAAAACCTTCTTCTTAAATTACATCATTATGGAGTCAGAGGACACTCCCTGCAATACCTCAAATCTTATCTTACTGACAGGCTCCAGTATGTTTCTGTGAATAATACAATTTCTCCCACCCTACCCATCAACATTGGTGTTCCTCAGGGCAGCATACTTGGCCCTCTCCTCTTTCTCATCTACATTAATGACCTTCCAAATGCCTCCCAACACCTCAAACCAATTCTATTTGCTGACGACACAACCTTCATTTACTCCAGTCCTGACCCCCTTGCTCTAAATGCCACAGTAAATACTGAGCTAGAGAAAGTCCATCTTTGGCTAACTGCCAACAAACTCACCCTTAACATTGACAAAACTTTCTATATTCTGTTTGGCAATAAATCCTCTAATCAGATAAATCTCAAAATAAACAATACCCAAATTTGTAACAAATTAGATGGCAAATTCCTTGGCGTTCTCATCGACCACAAGCTGAATTTCCAGGGTCACATTCTAAATATATCAAAAAAAGTTTCAAAAACTGTTGGCATTCTTTCTAAGATCAGATATTATGTACCCCGCCCTGCCCTGGTTACTCTCTATTACTCCCTCATCTATCCATACCTCAACTATGGTATTTGTGCTTGGGGTTCTACTACCCAAAATCATTTACGTCCTCTCATTACCCAACACAAAGCTGCTATTAGGACAATAACCAACTCTGGCCCCAGACATCACTCAGTACCCTTACTCAAATCTCTGAATATGTTAGATATTAAGTCACTGCACATTCTCTCTTGTGTATTATACATATATAAAACGCTGAACTGTAATGCCAATCCTGACCTCAAAAGCTTCATTGAAGGTTGTAACAGAACCCATGAGCACCACACCAGGAATAAATACAGTTTTGATATTCCTAGAGTACGACTTAATCAAACTAGAAATGCTCTACAAATCAAGGGACCCAGAATGTGGAATGACCTTCCCAACCATGTTAAAGACTGTACCTCTCTCAACCAGTTTAAGATAAAAACTAAACACTACCTAATAAATTCCCTGTAACCCACCTCACTCCTTTATTGTCAACCCATGTCTGTTATTTTATTTTATTATTATTATTTTTTTTTTTTTTAATCAACACTGTTTGTCAACCTATTGTATTTGTGCTGCTTTTTCAGTCATGTTTCCCCTTTTTTTTATCTTTATTTGTATTTGTTTTCAACACTTTTTATTCTTTATGCTCAATTAGTATTAAGTTCTAGATATTAATGTTTTTCTTGCCCGAAACGCATTGCGTAATAGTGGCTTTAGGCATTGTATGTACTAGCTCTATCTTTATATCAATCCATTAATGTAACATCACTTGTATGTATGTACCTTACCTGAATAAACATATTTATATTTATTTATTTATATTTATTCAGCTAGCCTCAAAGAGTGTCCATCAGTCAGGAAAAGATTTAGGTATTCTTAAAAATATCAATGAACACCACCACAATGGACGCCGCTAACACTGTTCATCTATGCTACTTGTATCAGATGCATCATCACTGAACGCAGAAAACGATTCATCTATGTATCATCTATATACATTAGAGATGGCAAGGGTGGGGCTCAGAGCTACACCTGGATACGCTCGCTGTATCATCCTCATAGGTGCTGTATCACAGGCATCCGACCGTTGTGTTAAGCCCTTATTGCGCCTAGCTTCACCAATGTTATGACCCTTATGTTCTTCAAACAATAGGGTCTGAATTGCACTGACTGAGTACAGTCTTTCAACACCGTGTGGGACAGGTGTTTGAGAGCCAGAGGCACGTGTGCTACAAATGGTTGCTCACGCACTACTAACCCAGCCAGCAGCCCTTGTCTTTCATATTCGTTATAGCAAAAGGTTCGTTCAGTGTTTGTTGGGTAGGCTGCTCCATTATGACAATCTTTCTTTGTTTCAAATGTGTTCCATTTGTTTTGTATTTGTCACTTACGTCTCAATAATGGAGCAGCCTACCCGACAAACACTGAACGAACCTTTATGACATTTGTCCATTTTCCAAATTGTTTCAACAGTTCTTTTATTTTTTATTTTTTTTTTTTTTTTAAGAAACATGGAGCAGTCGACCTGTAGACCACCGAACAAACCTTTTTGACATTTGTACTGGTTTTCAAAATTCTTCATTTTTTTTATTATTTACATTTTTTGTATGTAAGAAACATGGAGCAGCCTACCTGCCGACCACCGAACGAACCTTTTGCTATAAGACAAATGAAAAATAAATATTGAACACATTTGAAGAAAGGAAAATGTCATAATGGTTTATTCAGTGTATGTAAGGTAGGCTTCTCCATTATTGAGACGTAAATGACAAATAAAAAACAAATGGAACACATTTGAAACAAAGAAAGATTGTTATAATGGAGCAGCCTACCTGCCGAACACCGAACGAACTTTTTTGACATTTGTTGTATATCAGATATTTCAATTCTTTTTTCCTACAAAAACGTCAATGCTTTGCAACATCTCAGCAGTCACCCTTTTATATCCCAGCATCATTAGCATCTTTAAACAAGAACAACATAATTTATGTGCATCGTCGGGCGTGTCTAAGAATGTGCAAGCAGCAGCGCGACCCCACCATGTGGTGTTGACGTTACGCAAACCAGCGTTCGTCATACGGGACGATTTGACGCCGATCGGGCCGTTCGTTACCCAAAATATTCGTCTTTTGGGGCAATCATTATGCCAGGTACCACTGTATGTATATATATATATATATATATATATATATATATATATATATATATATATATATATATATATATATATATATATATATATATATAGTGCACTTGATAGGGTGTGAAGTGACTTAGACTTAATATCTAAAATATTCAATGATTTAGATTTAAGAAAGGGGGGGGGGGGCAGAATGCTGTCTGTGGCTTCAGTTTGTTATTGTTCTAATTGATGATTTGTCTTGAGTAATTAGAGATCATAGATAATTTAGGGAGAACCCCAGGCAATGATACCAAAATTGTGATAAGGACAGACGAGAGGCCAATAAAGCTTAACCAAGGTAGAGGGTGACGTACATAATATCTGATTTAGAAAAGAATGCCATGTGATTTTATAATATTTTTTAGCTATAATTTGTATGTGACACTAGTATTTCAGCTTTTTATCAATGAGAACATCATGGAATTTACCATCTACTTTATTACCAATCTGGATATTGCCAATTCTTAGGATTGGAGAAAATGAGGGTTGTGTAAACAGCCAATAAAACTGGCTTGAGGTATTGAGAGGTATTCGGAATGTCATTAATGTTGATGAGAAAGAGTACGCAAGTAATTATCAAAAGAGGGCACCAAGCCCGGAAGGCTACGAAGCACCATCAACTGTGTTGGATATAAAAAAATGGCATATATCACTAAGGATGCCAATTCGAAAACAAAAGTGCATAAGGCAGACAATATGAAAGGTATCTGATTCATCAAGGATTCTTTCGAGGAACAAGTGACCACGAGGGACAGTCAGGAAACAAGACACACATACCTCCTGGAAGTCTGGACATTCAACAAGGATATGCACGACCGTAAGAGGGACAATGCAGTTTGGAAAATAAAGAGCAGGGCGGCGCTCCATTAAGTGCCTATGAATTAAACATTTATGGCTAATACGTAATCTCATATGGCTAATACGTAATCAGAGCCATTTCTCACCACCAATTGTGGTGATGGGAGGAGGGCCATGGGGACACACTACCTTCAAGAGTATGCAGTTTGTCATTAGTAACAGAAGACCAACAATCCTGCCAATGGGTAAGGATGGAGGAATGAATAACTGGGTAGAAGTCAGAATAAGGAACACCTTTAAGGGAGATGGGGCAAGTGCAGATAGCCTCCTTAGTGACAGAGTCCGCACGCTCATTTAAGGACACAAATATGGCTGGGAAACTGGCAAAATTCCACTGTCCTAAATCTGTTGGAGATAAGAAACAGCCAATGTTGAATTTCGACTACAACCGAATGAACTGGATTAAAGGGCTCCAGAGCCATGAGGGCACTGTGAGAGTCAACTACAACAATAAAGGAAAATTGACAGCAAGAAAGCTGTTGACAAAGAGCATACAAAATAGCACAAAGTTCTGCTGTGGAGATGCTAGTCTCTGGATGCAGGCGACACATAGGTGTGGTCAGGAAAAACAACAGAGTAGGCTACACCATCTGCAGACTTTGACCCCATCTGTGAAGATGGAAATGGAGCGGAAGTGTGAAGAAAAGTGTGCAAGGAAAAGTACGACATAAGCGAGAGTGAGGAGGGTGTTGTAGGGACTGTGCAATGTAGCAAAGACAATAGCGATCATGGCGATCCTGTAGATACAGTATGCCTGTTTCATCATACCAGCTTAGGGTAGGAGTCAAACGCAAGGCACCAGAGCTGAGGTATAACCCATTATGATGCAGAGCATCAAGACAGCATAGAGTAGGAGAGGCAGACGAGTAAGCAAGACAACCATACTTGAGTTTAGACAGCACGAAGGTGGAGCGTGCTCGTATCAGCTCCCAAGGAAGTATAACTTACCTTAAGTAAATTAAGGACCTTAGAGCATCCAACTCAGAGGTTAGAGATATGGGGAGACCAAAACAAACGAGTTTCAAAGATTAACTCCATAAGTTTAGCAAAATCTTTGCACAAAAGGGGATTACCATAAAGCGACAAAGGGGGATGAAGAACGACCTACTTCCGAGTAAAAGTCATCGCAAAAGTTTTAGTTGTAGAGAACTTGATGCCATGATTGGTGTCCCAGGATGACACGGCATCAATCGCAAGTTGAAGTCGCCGTTGAAGGAAAGGCAAGTCATCACCTTGACAGCAATGGGTAAGATTGTCAACATAGAGAGCTGATGAGATTCCAGAGGGAAGGGAGTAAAGAAGACCACTGAGGGCAACCAGGAAAATTAGTAAGTGCTCAGGACATTACTGTGAGGTACACCTTCATATTGCCGTAAAGAGGCAGAATGGTACAAACCATCACTAAAGGAACGATTAGAGCGGAAGCTTCGTAGGAAGAGGAAGAGATTACCACGAATGGAGTTGGGACAAAATATGGTATCTCCAGGTGGTGTCATATGCCTTTTCCAGGTCAAAAAAAGGACAGCAACAACAGAGGTGTTTGCAGTAAAAGCAGTACATATATAGACCATGTTCACCAAGACATCAGTCATGACACTTGTAACAGCCAAATTGAGAAGGTAAGTGGTGGCGATAGTGTTCTAAGAACAACATCATAAGGACATTGAACATACGTTCAAAGAGTTTGCAGACGCAACTCGTGAGGGCAATGGGGCAGATGTCCTTAGCAGCTATCCCTAGAGACCCTGGTTTCTGAATAGGAAAAACCACCACCTGAAGCCAGTTCTCAGGGACAGATGATGACTGCCAGATAAGGTTAAACAGATTCAGTATACAGTATACTGAAACCATGCATTGAGAGAGGTGACATTCATTAGGAGATGTTTCGCTTTCTGAGCCCGCTGCCATAGAACCGCAGAGAGTCAGGGCAGACTGGTGTTCGGAGAGAGAGATCATTATAGAGAAGCTGGAGATGCATGCGAAAATCTATAGGACAAGATTCATGAAGGTGCTTACGAATAAGGAAAGATGAAGGAAAACTAGAACTGGAGCCACCAGTCGAAAAAGGGGAACACAGTTCGGTGGCGACTGACACAGGATCCGCCACAATAGAATCATGGAAGTGAAGGACTGGTGAGACATCTGGAACAAACTTACCCGCAATCTTACGGATTTTCTTCCAGATCTGGGGCAGAGGAATATCAGACGTAATGGTGGAGACAAAAGATTTCCAACTCTCAAGTTTAACTGTACGGACTGCAGTCACCTTATAAAACAAAAGAAAACAGCCGTCTGTCTGCATCTGTCTTTCTTCCAGGCTGCACTCTTACAGAGGACAGTCGAAACACCCAGCATTCCACCTGGGAACGCACTTCCGCATGCCCCTGGAGGTAGAGCAAGGAATAGAGTGGAGGGCAGCGTCTAATATGGTGTGATGAAAAAGGAGTAGGGCTCGACGGTGAGGCAGATAGGAGAGGTCAGAAAGAGTAGCATGTAGAGTGAACAGATTCCAGTCAGCCTTGGCAAACTGCCACCTAGGGAAGGAGAGAAAAGGGTGAAAAGAGAAAAAGGTGACAAGGATGGGGAAATGGTCACTGTTATGGAGGTCACGAAGAACCTGCCATGTGAAATCTAAATAAAGACAAGACAAAAAAGAGGGAGGTGGTGATGAAGAAGAGGAACTACAGGAGGGGTAAAAGTCAAAGCATGACAACAGGCGAGAGGAAGGATGTTGCAAGGACCGCGCAAGATATCAAAGACAGTGGCGATCACGGTGATACTGGAAAGATAGGAAGGCAGTATCAACATACAAGCTGAGGGTGGGAGTCGAACGAAAGGCACCAGAGCTGAGGCGCAACCCAGTACGGTGCAAAGCATCACGATGACGAAGAGTAGGAGACGAGTAAGCAGGGCAACCATAATCGAGTTTAGACAGGACGAGAGACGAATGTAAAGAGAGGAGTGTGCGGCTATCAGCTCCCCAAGAAGTATGGGACAAAACTTTAAGGATGGTAAGGGTCTTGGAGCATTCAACTTGGAGGTAAGAGATATGAGGCGACCAAGACAAACGAGTGTCAAAGATTAACCCCAAAAGCTTAGCGGACTACCTGAACACAAAGAGATGACCATAAAGCGAAAGAGGGACAAAGAACGACATGCTTCTGAGTAAAAGTCATAGCACAAGTCTTAGACATAGAGAACTTGAAGCCATGATCAGTGGCCCAAGATGACATGGCATCAATCGCAAGTTGAAGCCACAGTTGAAGGAGAGGCGAATCATCATCCCGACAGGAAAGGGTAAGATCGTCGACATAGAGAGCGAAGAAAACACCAGAAGGGAGGAAATAAGACCATTGAGTGCAACTAGAAAAAGAGTAGTGCTCAGAACACTACCTTGGGGTACACCCTCATATTGCCTAAAAGGGACAGAGAGAGCGGCACTAAGCCTAACTCGAAAGAAACGAGAGATAAAGCTTTGGAAGAAGAGAGGGAGATTACCACGAAGGCAAGATGAATGAAGTTGTGACAGAATATGATATCTCCAGGTGGTGTCGTAAGCCTTTTCCAGGTCAAAGAAGACGGCAACAACAGAGGTCTTCGCAGCAAAAGCAGTACAAATATAGACCCTCCAAGTTTGCCAGGGCATCTGTTGTGCTGCGGCACTTGCGAAAACCAAATTAAGAAGGGGAGAGGTGGTGAGTGTTCTAAAACCCACATCAGACAAACGTTAACCATACGTTCAAAAGAGTTTGCAGACAACTCATGAGAGCAATAGGGTGGAAGTCCTTAGGGAATGTCCTGAGAGACCCTGGAAACATAACAGGGAGGACGGGTAGGACAACAGCATCGAGCCAGTCCTCAGGTACTGAAGATGACTCTCAGACCCGATTATACAGACTCAGTAGATACCGAGACATGCACAGAGGGAGATGGTGAAGCATCCCATAATGAATGCCATCGGAACCCACTGCCATAGAACCACAGAGGGACCGGGCAGACTTAAGTTCAGAGAGAAGGGATCGTTATAGGGAAGGCTGAGATGAGTGCAGAAATCTAAAGGACGAGATTCAAGAACAGGCTTACGAAGAAGGAAAGATTAAGGAAGATGAGAACCAGAGCTAACAGACGAAAAGTGGGAACCCAGTTTGGTCGCAACGTGCAAGGGGTCCACCACAAGAGTACCACGGAGGTGGAGGACCGGCGAGACCTCAGAAGCAAACTTACCCACTATCTTGCGGATACCCCTCCAGATCTGCGGCAGAGTATTTTCGGACGTAATAGTGGAAACATAAAACCTCCAACACTCACGTTTACCTGTACAGATGGTCCTACGGACCACTGAACTCGCCTTCCAAAACAAAAGACAAAAATCAGCCATCTGCCGGCGGCGGTGTCTCTTCCAGGCTGCACACTTATAGCAGACAGCCCAAGCACAGTCCACATTCCACCAGGGAACGCACTTCCATGTTTCCTGAGAGGTAGAGCGAGGAAAAGAGTGGAGGGCAGCATCGAAGACGGTGTCATGAAAAAGGAGGAGGGCACGAGGGAGAAGCAAAATGGAGAGGTCGGAGAGAGTAGCACAGAGGGTAAATTGATGCCAGTCAGCCTCGGCAAACCGCCAATTAGGGAAGGAGAGGAGAGGGTGAAAAGAAAAAAGGTAACAAGGATAGGGAAATGGTCACTGCCATGGAAGTCATCAAGAAACCGAAATGTGAAATTCAAGTAAAGAGACGACAAGCAAAGAAAAAAATCAAGACAGGAAAGGGTGCAGTCCAAGAGTCCAAATGAGTGGGCTCATCAGAATTCAGAAGAGACAGGGAAGAAGAGAGGACAAACGGTTCGAGAAGGCGACCCCGGGTGTTTGTCAGAACATCACCCCAGAGGGTATGTCGACAACTGAAATCACCCAGCAGGAGCACAGACTCTGGCAATGAGTCCACTAGGTGTTTAAGATCGGGAAGAGAAAGCGGCACATTTGGGGGGAGATAAATGGAACAAACTGTGTACCATTTACGCACAAATACACGGGCAACAGAACATTGGAGAGGTGATGGAAAAAGTAAGAGGATGAAGGGAACATCAGAACAAATCAAAAGCAAAAAAGTTATTGGCCCCAGCAAAATCTGAAGGGGGGGAGGCAGGGGGAGAGAAAGGAATAATCACGGAAGCGACCAGGATGAGCACCAAGCATCGGCTCCTGGAGACAGACACAAAGGAGTGAAAACTGTGAAATCAAAAGTTGGAATTCATGAAAATTAGCGTAATATCCATGAATATTCCATTGAAGAATAGACATCGACAAAAAGAGAAGGGACAGGAACAGAGAACAATGAAGAAAAAAGGTTAAAAAGGAACACAGCATGTCAAAGAAGTGCAGGATCAGGATCAGGGTCAGCGAAGTCAGGGATAGTGGGCATGGGTAAACTGAGTAAAGATGGAGGGAAGGGAGTGGGAGGACAGACCACAGCCAGATGAGCAGGGTCCAGAGGAGGAGGCAACCGAGAGGGACTGTCAAGGACAGCAGGAGGGGCAGAAACCGGGGAGCACACCTCAGCAAGGGCAGGAACTGAGAGCATAGCGGGGGCCAAAGAAACCTCCAAAGCAGGAACAGGGGGCTCGACCACCGAAATGGGAGAGGTGGAGCGATAGAGTCAGAGGTAGGGGGGTGAGGATGAAAGTGAAGCTATCTTACCAGCCGGGGAGGAGGAAGGAGATAAGCCAGGCTTTTGCTTCTGACTCAGAGAGGCAGGTGTTCCAGCAGCAACGTACTGGGCAACAGACTCAAACGCCTCAACAGAAGACGAACGAGAGCAAACAACACGATGATCGCTAGGAGAAGGACATCAGCCCAGACAGACAGGCGGATGAAAAGCTAAGAGACGGAGGAGAAGGATGGGAAGGAGGATCAAAGGGAGTTGAGAAAGAAGACACAGGAGACATGACAGACTGGGTAGAAAGAAGGGGAATCCCAGACAGAGAACCAGGAGGGGGGACCCTTTGGGACAGAATGTAAAGGAACAGGGGAGCAGGCAGTGGGCGTATCTGGGTCTAAGGCCTGGAAACTGTTGTGAGACTGAGTAAGGTGGGAAGGACAAGGAGAGGAAGAGCGCAACACGTGAGCGTAAGAAACCCCAGCGAAAAGGGAAGAAGGGGGATGGTGAACTTGGCGCCTCCCCTCAGGAAAAGACAAACGGTCCCAGTGCTTCAAGTTGAGGACAGCTGCCTCATGTTTGTAATGGATACACGCGCGAGAGAAGGTAGGGTGGGCATCACCATATTTGAGGCAGCGAGCCTGGGGAGAAGTGCACTCCAACTTAAAGTGACCTTCGTTCCCACACATAGGGCAGAGAGAGAGAAAATACTGGAGCATTTGAGGGCACCATGTCCGAACTTCCAGCATTTATTACAAAGCCAAGAAGAGGGTATGTACTCCTGAATGGAGCATCTGGCACCAGCAAGAATAACAGAGGGCGGAAGTGTCCAACCATCAAAGGTAATTTTCACAAGCCGAAGGGACAGACGGCGACGGCCACGAGGGGGTCGTGAACGTGTAAACCTGGAGAACAGAATGGTCTTGAGCCTCGAGGACATGTTTAATATCCTCGTGGCAGTCCTTGAGGTTCCTAATACCGGTTGTAACATGGTGTGGGAGGAGAACAGTGCCAACACTGGCACTTAACTGAGCATTCTTGGAGACCCGAACAGGGGGGTCACCTCAATGTAGGACAAAGGCGCCAAGTGGACAGCTGCATCCCAAGAAGAAGCAGCAACAACATGCGTACCGAGATGGGTGGGGTTAAAAGTAACAGAGGCATCTACTGAATCAACAAGGTGCCTATGGAGGGAGAAATTGTCAGGAGTAGAATCTAAATGATGGAGGTCAAAGTACTTAGTCCACGTAGCAAGATCAAACAAGGCATGGTATGAATTGGTATGGGAAGGAAGCATGCGAGAGCAGCCATGGCGGGGACGGTGGTGAGAACCCTCTAGAGAGAGAGAGGGGGGTCATAAGGTGCAGTAGTCACAATGAGAGATGGAGTCGTACTAGGGGACGAGGTAGTCACCACAGGGGGCTTGGGGCTCAACCCAACCACAGAAGAGGAAGGGGAGCGGGGGAGTAGTCCAGTCTGGGCCCAATGTAGCGGGGGCTACAGAGCCCAGTCTTCCTGCACAGTCCGACTCAGGGGCCTGGTCACCCACCCCCCATGAGCCTGGGAAAGAGAAGTCGTTTCATTATCCATGCAGCAGTCTTTCTAAAAGTTTGGGGCCTGGAACCATAGGATACCACCTACCAGGGCAGCCAGGGAGGCCGAGCGTGGGTCAGTGCAGGAAGGGTGCATCGTCCCCAGCGGTGCCTCCCCCCCTTTTTAACAAGGAGTCCTACTGCATAGTTCATTCTCCCACACTGGTGCAAAGACCCCACTCCCCCTATTGCCCCAGCCTGGACACCCAGCCATCCACTCAGGGCTACCCCTCCAGCGGGCAGTCCGATGGCTCACAAGCCCCCTACGTGGTGCCTATCTGCATGTACAACACACAAAGAGGGGACAGGAGAGGGGGCAAAGGCAACCCTCACTAGTCCCAGGGTGGTGTACATGAGCCCCTCACCATGACAAGGTGACACCACAGAGGGAAGAGGCGAGAAGAGCAGATGTACTCCTGAATACAGCATCTGGCACCAAGAGTTACGGAAGACGGAAAGGACCTATCAAAAGTGATTTTCATTACACAAAGAGACTGGCCATGACGACCACGAGGGAGAGCGAGTAACATATTAATATGGAGGATAGAATGGCCTTGGGCCTCAAGGACATGTTTATTATGGTAGTCTTTAAGTTCCTTATCACCAGTCGCTACATGGTATGGGAGAATAACTGTGCCAATCCTGGCATTTATTTAACCAGGCATTTTTTTATATTCGAACCGGTGTCTCCCCAATGCAGGACAACGAGGCTAAGTGGACAGCTGCTTCCCGAGGAGCTGCAACAACACGTGTACCAGTATGGGTGGGGTTAAAAGTGACAAAGGTATCCACCAAATCAACTAGAGTAGGAGTAATTAGGTCAAGTGGAGGAGTAGGTCTGTATATTAAAGAGGAGCTGGAATGCACAGAGCTCCTGAACTTGACCAATGAGGTGGTAGAGGTACTTGGAATCAAGGTAGAGAATATAAATCTAATTATTATTCTAATATACAAACTGCCAGATGCAACAGTTCAGGAATTCACTGAGCAGATCCACAAAATAGAAAATAGCCTTGGTAACCTAGCAAACCCAGTACCAGATATTATCTTCCTTGGAGACTTCAATCTACCCAGTTTACAATGGAGAATAGTAAACAGTAATACTATAGCATGAAATCAACCTGGAAATAACCAATCACAGGTCAGAGAACTACTGAGATTCTGTGACAAATTCTCGCTCAGTCAGCAGATTACAGAACCGACTAGGAATGAGAACACGCTGGACCTCATATTCACGAACAATATCATTGCTCATTGAAGTGCAAACTAACATTAATAACGGTAGTAGGCCCAAGAGAAACAACAAGCGAGAAGGGCTATTCAACAAATTAAATTTTAATAATAAAAGGATAGACTCGGAGAAAATAAACAAGGAGCTTACAACATTCAATGGGAAAATGTTTAAGCAATAAAAATCCTACACAAGGTCCAACGTAGAAAGAGAACACAGACGACATTACAGAAGAAGAAAAAAAGTTAACAGAAGTGCTGAAGCAGGCACGACTTTCCATACAAAGAAGGAATAATTTAAACAGGGAGATTGAAGAAATCGAACAGACTGAAGCATTCATATCAACTTGACGAAAGGCAACTAAAACAGAAAGCAATTCAAAAAATAAAGAAATACCCAAAATATTTCTTCACATATGCTAAATCAAAAGCAAAAACCACTGCCAGTATTGGACCTATTCGTACTAGTGAAGGTTCATACACTGAGGATGACAAAGAAATTAGTGAAATCCTAAAAAAGCAATATGAGGACATGTTTAGCATCCCGATACACAGCATGAAAGTGGAAGATCCAGACAACTTCTTTATGCGTGATATACAAACCCCTGTAAATATAATTGATATCAACACGAGCGTGGCAGGTTTTGAAAGAGAAATTGACAATATGCCCATGCACTCAGCCCCGGGTTCAGACTCATGAATTCAATATTTATAATGAAATTCAAAGTGCCAGTAGCACAGGCACTCAGTATAGTGTGGAGAAAGAGCTTGGACACGGAGGAGATACCAGATGCGCTTAAAGCAGCAGACATAGCCCCTCCACACAAGGGAGGTAGCAAAGCATTGGCAAAGAATTATAGACCAGTTGCACTTACGTCCCACATAATAAAATTACTGTATTTGAGAGAGTGATCAGGAGTCAGGTCACTAGTTTCATGGAGACCAATGACCTCCACAATCCAGGCCAACATGGATTTAGAGCAGGAAGATCATGCCTCTCACAGATACTTGACCATTACGACAAAATCACTGAGGCATTAGAAGAAAAACAGAGTTCAGATGTCGTGTACACAGATTCGCAAAGGCATTTGATAAATGTGACCATGAAGTAATAGCACACAAAATGAGGTCAATGGGAATAACTGGTAAAGTAGGACGCTGGATACTCAGTTTTCTGTCGAACAGACCAGAGAGAGTAACAGTTAACCATATAAAATCGAGTCCAAGAGCAGTTAAAAGCTGCAGTACCTCAAGGTAGTCCTTGCACCATTGCTTTTCCTTATTCTCATATCAGATATAGACTCAAATACAAGGCACAGCTTTGTAACATCCTTTGCAGATGACACAAAAATCAGCATGAAAATTACCTCTGCTGAAAATATTGAAAAACTACAAGCAGATATTAATAAAGTTTTCAACTGGGCTACAGAAAATAACGTGATGTTTAACAGCGATAAATTCCAGGTACTAAAATACAGTAAAATTGAGAACCTTAAACTTAATACAGGGTACAAAACACAATCTAATTTGCCCATAGTAGGAAAGAAACATATAAAGGATTTGGGAATAATGATGTCTGATGACCTAAATTTTAGGGAGCATAACCAAGCAAATATTGCGGCAGCCAGGAAAATGATAGGATAGATTACGAGAACTTTCAAATCCAGGGATCCCATCACAATGGTTGTACTCTTCAAATCACTTGTGCTGTCCCACCTTGAGTACTGCTCAGTACTCACTTCCCCATTTAGAGCAGGAGAGATTGCTGAAATAGAGGGAGTACAGAGAACATATACGGGATACATAAGCGAGATAAAGCATCTAAATTATAGGGATCGTCTCAAAGCTCTCCGAATGTACTCGCTAGAAAGACGATGGGAGAAATATCAAATAATATACAAGTGGGAAAATACTGGAGGGCCAGGTCCCAAATCTGCACAGTAAAATAACAACATACTGGAGTGAACAATATGGTAGAAAATGCAGAGTACTGTACAACCAGTGAAGAGTAGGGGTGCCATAGGCACAATTAGAGAGAACTATATAAACATCAGAGGTCCATGGTTGTTCAACATCCTCCCAGCGAGCATAAGAAATATTGCCGGAACAACCGTGGACATCTTCAAGAGGAAACTAGATAGTTTCCTCCAACGAGTGCCGGACCAACCGGGCTGCGATGGGTATGTGGGCCTGTGGGCTGCTGCAAGCAACAGCCTAGTGGACCAAACTCTCACAAGTCAAACCTGGCCTCGGGCCGGGCTTGGGGAGTAGAATAACCCCCAGAACCCCATCAACCAGGTATCAACTAGGTGTTTATGGATGAATAAATCATCAGGACGAGTAGAATTAACATGACCGAGATTAAAATACTTAGTCCATGTAGCAGGACCAAACAAAGCTTGGAAGGTATCAGAACCGGAAGGAATTGTGCAAGTGTGACTGCAGAGAGGACGGCACCGAGCACCCTCAGTAAGATGGGGGGTAAAAGGCGCAGTTGTTACAATGAGAGATGAAGCCACTCCATGTGATGAGGTGGTCATCATTGGGAGCTTGGGGCTCAACCCTGCCACAGAGGTAGAAGGGGAGCAGAGATAGTCGGGACTGGTAGACTCTCTTAAGTCAAGCCTGGCCTCGGGGACTAGAAGAACTCCCAAAACACCATCAAGCGGGTATCAAGCAGGGAAAGTCCGAAGCTGCTTGGTCTGGGACCAAAGTAGCAGGGGGCTACAGAGCCCGGCTTTCCATCACAGTCCGACTTGGGGCCCTGGTCTCCCACCCCACATCTGAGAAGTTAAAAATAAGTGTCAGATATCAGCATGTAAATGAACAGGTAATCATTTCATCAACAAACAAGCCCCCATACCCACCATGGCGCCACAATTAGAGGATAGGACACCCAATAGGATGTGCCCCCCCCCCCTAAGGGTGCATCGTGGATATATGCCCTGCAATCACCACTTTAAGAACCATCAGTCCATCAAGATTTGGCTCAGCAACGAAGGAAAAGAGTGACAATAAAAGTGTCCCTTTGCTCAACAATTTCGGGTACCACAGTTTTATGGGCGAGAGACTGTGCCTCACCTACCACCCAGTGTCAAAACAGAAGACGACATCTAAAAGAATGATCAAGAATAGCAAAAAGTCGCTGGGAAATAGCAATTAAAAAGGAGAATTGGGAAGGAAAAATTAAACTTAGTAGGAAAAAGCATTCAGCACAATTAGTGAAGAAGGCAGCAGGAGCATAAGGCTTCAAAAGGACAGAGGACACTGTCCCATGGAGCATCACACTCTAGCATCCGCCAACCAAGCCCCCTCACGATGGCAACGGGCTGGAAAGGGAGGGAGAGATGAAAAAGACGAGAGGGTGAAGATTACTGCCCGGTGAGACACCAGTGTTTATGGGTAGAGTGGGAAAATTGGAATTATTCACAGAGACATACTGGAGCCTGTCACTGAGGTAAGATTATAGGTATTGGAGGGAGTGATCTCTTACTCCGTAATGTTGCAATTTAAGAAAGTTAATGTGTTTACAATGTCAAAACGTCTTATGTAGGTCAACAAATAAATGAATAAGTTTTCCAAGGGCTGCATAAATGAAATTAATCATACTAACTGGGCATGATTGGTCCTTTTTTGGGCCTGAAGCCATTATGGGAAGAACTAAGTATAAATAGGAGTAAGGCTGCGTGTAAATTAACTTTAAAATAATTTAGACAAAATCGGCAGAATTGATATTGGTCTATAATTGTTGACTTCAGTGAGATTGCTGATTTTATGGACTAAGGTTACTCTTGCTTTTTTTCTCAAAATATCAGGAAAGGTTTAGAGTTCAAATAATTTGTTGTAGAGCAATGCAATGGCTGGAGCTAAAAATCTAGAGGCTTTTTTTGTAAATTAGGGGTGGTATCTCAACATACAGTATCTATGCATGGGGTTCATTCATCCACTGCAAACTACCTCAAACCCATCATCACCCAACAAAAATCTGCTATCAGAACAATAAAACTGTCTTCAAACAACACCCAACCTCTGTTTAAATCCCTGAACATGCTACATATACACTCGCTCTACACATTCTCTTATGCTATTTACAAGTACAAAACCTTGTTCCTAAATGCTAACCCTGATCTGAAACTCTCCATTGATAGACGTAATAGAACCCACAAGCAACACAACATAAATATCTCTGATATAATTTTTTTTATATAAATTGACAGTCAGGATAATATAATTGCCATTCAGACTAATATAACTTTGAATCAGGCTTTTTCACCCACAGGGTTATTGATCAATGGAACTGCCGACCCACCAAAGCCATAACTGCCAAAACTGTGCTGAATTTCTAAATATACCTGGAAAAAATCATGAAGGCAAACTGGGAGGGGGAAGGGAACCTTCAACAAGCCGACGACTTCCTGTTCTCATCGAGGCCACTTGGGTTAGTGGCCCTCAGGTAAATCGGGTAAAATATTATTCCCAGACAATTACAGCATAACTGATAAAGTTAGGCTAGAGTAATAAATTTCTGGTAAATTTAGAGTGATAAATTTTTAGAGTAATATAAATTTAAATTTCATATTAACTTGACTGACAGCTATAAATGCCAATCAGCCTTCAATATGCTCTTCGGTGAAATATTTATAATCAAGAATAGAACTCATAAATAGGCCTAAACAAAAAATAAAAAATGGACATCAGTTTGCATATGAATCTCCTGAGAAGATTCCTCGATTAATATACATTTCCTTACCAATCAAATAGTGTCACCTTAAGTACGTCTCAGATTGTCTTCTTCACCAACTCCAATGCTAAATAATATTACAACAAAAATGTCCATAACTTAGCTACACAGTATATTACATTTTAAATAAATTTCCACAGGAAGCAAAAAAAGGAAGCACATTATTTACATAAATATGAAGAAAAACATTTAAAGCTTTGTTTTACCTTTGCTAAATTAAAGAGATACTTCTATACAGTACTTAAAAGCAATTTTGAGTTTTCCTAGTGACAGCTTCTCTAGTTCTTGCTTGGTCATCTAACTTTCATAAAAGAACAATATAATAAAATATCTTCATATCTTTACCTTTTCATTGTGAAGTGTATTTCTCAAGCAAAATATAATTACCTCTGAAGAAGATCCAACTGACATTGTGATAGCACACTGTTAGATTAAAGGTAAGATAATATACTATTATGTGCCTCATTATCCTTCAACATTCTCTTAATTATCTTTCACACTCAAAGTGTTTAGCCTATTATCTGCATGTATCATCTTGTGCCTCTTCATATGTCCAGGACGACTGAATCTCTTCCCACACTCTGGACAATCGTGAGGTTTGTCACCTGAATGCACTAACATGTGCTGTATTATAGTTCCACGTTCTCTAAATTTTTTGCCACACTCGGCACATTGAAAAGGTCTTTGATCCGCATGCACCATCCTGTGAGTCTTCATATTTCCACGCTGCCTGAATCTCTTCCCACACTCTGGACACGCATGAGGTTTCTCACCTGAATGCACTAACATGTGCTGTATTATAGTTCCACGTACTCTAAATTTTTTGCCACACTCGGCACATTGAAAAGGTCTCTGATCCGCATGCACCATCCTGTGACGCTTCATATGTCCAAGCAGACTGAATCTCTTCCCACACTCTGGACACTCGTGAGGTTTATCACCTGAATGCACTAACATGTGAGTCTTCATATTTCCACGCTCACTGAATCTCTTCCCACACTCTGGACATTCATGAGGTTTGTCACCTGAATGCACTAACATGTGACGCTCCACAAGTGAAGGACTGGGGAATACCTTCGAACACTGTGGACACTGGTGAGTCTTCATCTTCTTTATGACAGGTGGAGTTTGTGTGAAGGTTTTCTCCCCCGGATGTTGGGAGAAGCGTCAAGGCTTGAGTGTTGTTTCTTAGCGTTAGACTTGATGTGAGCACTTGGCGGTCAATGGTGGTGCTTCTTCTTTATGATAGGTGCAGTTTGTGTCAAGGTTTTCCCTTAATGCTCGTGCTGGACATCACCGGCTGGCGCGCTGCTAAAATGGCGGCGGTTGTTTACCCTCTCATCACCTAAGCGTTCCAATGTTTTTGTCTGGTTCCACATATCATTTTTCCTACTTCTTATTTATGTTTATAACTGGTCATTTACAATTAACGCTTGTATTTATCCTCATGTTTTTCAATCAAAGAATGTACTTTGGAATTGTTTCTTTAAACATAATGCCACACGATTACACTTTTTGAAGGAAACAGCTCTCCCACTGGGATACAAGATACTCCTTACATTGACAACACTAATTTTTTTGCCATTTCGGACACTAGTTTTGGACGTTTCG